>NW_026705083.1:1075000-1313560 GCF_029867415.1 Vicia villosa
AAAAAATGCAGCCACAAACAACGTTTGAGAAATAAAGTGAGCACACCAAAATAAACTACTCGTCGCGTAGTTTCATAAAATTATCAGTTAAATATTAGAACTCAAAATATTTTTTCCATTACTTTTCCACACAGTGTCTTATTGCTTTATTCAGTGTGCCTATAGAACCAAAATTTTATTCTAAAAATAGTAGAATAATTAAAAAAGACGCCTGAGACTTTGAAAATGCAATGAAATGCACTTTTTAGTTATTTTTATTTTAAAATGATGCAAAAGGTGAATTTTAAATTAGGTGGGATCTTAGGGTCAAAAATTAGGGTGCAACATTAACATATATAGTTTAATTTTCATTACGTAGAACAAAGTTTTGACATAATTTACGCTTTCAAGAAGCAGAGTGTCTCATCCCTTAAGATAATGTCTAAGAATTCAAGAAGAAAATGCAAATATTTTTAAATAGGAAATAAAATTATACACGTATCTTGATTTCACTAGTTCCTAAAGAAGTTACCCTTAGTCCATAGTAACATATTTCCAGGTTGGGTTTTTGTTTCAAATTCTTCTATTATATCTTTAATGAGCTCCATAATATCTTCTCGAATGAAGATTTTTGACAGGATTCTTCCAAAAGGAATAGAGGACATTGTGCGATTTCTGGAGACGGAGATTGAATTCCATAGATGATTAAACATAGTTTGAGGCAGATTAATGCGCATGTTATTCATCAAAAGATAAATGAAGACTTGATATCCATATGTTAGGACATTTTGGTTTTCTCTTTTGGGGAGGAAATTAGAGACGACAAGTTTGAACCAGCAGGTTTTTGGGATATGCAAGAGACTTTCGGGATCAGTTGGGTTATAGCCTAGTGAAACATCATGAAGAGATTTCAACTTCTCGGGACAATGAATTGAGTTTAAAAAGAGTTAACTGGAATTCCTATGCTCTCACATCCAATTGCAAGAACAAATGAGAAACAGTTGATAGTGATTGGAATATCGAATATGAAAGATTTGATGTAGTTCTCTTCAGGGTTGAGAGATGCATGTTTCCAAAAGTATTTAACAAGATTCTCATAAATAGGTTTGTTCAGAATATAGAGATATCTTGACCAATCTTGATAGAAGGTTACACCCATGAGACTACATGCAAAGGTGTCATCAACAACTGAGACTTCAACTTATTTTTCGGAGATAACTTCAAGAAGGTTTTGGTTTCCTAGATAGGTTAATTGAGGCATAATGAGGGAGAAGATTTTTGGGATAATTACAACCTATTTGTGTAAGAGCTTATATAGAAGAGAAAGAACTAAGTTATTAAATGCAAAATGGAAGAGTTAATGAGGTGGTTAAACTATATTATCGAGGAAAGGTGGGAGAGTGTGAGCATGCAAGAACAGACAAGAGATACTGACATACACTTAGAGTACATAGATAGATTTTTAGCTAACAAATGCGAAATGACTGTAGTAGTTCATGTTAAAAGCAGAGATGTTGTACATGCATGAATAATTATGACAGATAGTAGGGTAGGCAATAATTAAAATATATAGAAGAAATCTATGTCAATAAACTTATTTTGGTAAAAATTATAAAAGAGAGAGTTTTAGAAAGATATGACCGTATTGAGTGATAAACCTTCCTTCTTGTCTTTGTCTGAGCTTGAGTATCTTTTGATGTAATGCTTCAACTATCTTGTTCTAACAATGTCTTCTTCTTTAGGTTGGATTCTGATGAGTTGAAGTTGACAGTCTTGGCATTGATTAGCTATTTTTGCTAATCCTTGATCTTGAATGTCTTCAAATTTTTCTATTCAGTACACATTCTTCTTTCTGATGTCTTGAGCTGTTTGAGAGGCTTGATGTTGTTCCATAAAACTCCTTTAACATCTTCTCATTATACTGAGTGTTTGAAATTGACTTTGATATCAACTTCGTGTGGTTTTTCTCCTTCTGGATCTCTCTACACGGTTAAGTGTTTGATCTTGAGATTAATACAGAGTCATGCTTTGTTACCAATTGAAGGTGGAGAAAAACACAAGAAAGGGGGGATTGAATTGTGTTCTTTATCAATTAAAATTCCCTTTCTTTTTCTTTAATGTCTTTTCTTTCTTTTGTTTAATCATCTATTGGATTATGCTTTGATATTGCGGAAGCATGAAGATGTAAAGCTCCATAACCAATAAGATGTTCATTTTAATTTCTGTGTGTCATCAGAACTTCTGATTTGCTCAGTACAGTTCTGAGGAGCTTTTGCTTGAATGTTTTAAGTTAAAATGACATGTGCAGAAAGTAAAAGACACATTCATTTTTATCCTGGTTCACCTTCTAACTAAGGCTACCTCCAGTTCACCTTCTTCAGGTGATTTTCCTCTCAACAAAGGTCTTAATCCACTATAACCAAATCATGATTACAACTGCACAAACCTCTGTCGTGACCAACCACCTGCACAGCCAACTGCTGTTACTAACCATCTAGACAATGACCCGTTCAGTGATCTCCACGAGTGTAACACGGTGAACTGACTTCTTATATTTAAGCAAGCAATGTTGCGGTGAGCAAGAGTCGCCACCGACTTTTATTTTATCCAATTTAAAGAAAGGATAAAAGAACAGAGAAAAACCTTTTTGAAAGAGATTGAGTTCAGGGGGTAGGTTATACAAAGGGAAGGTTTAAAGCACCGCTTGTATCCATGGTTATCCATGGGCTCTTAATTGCTTAGCTCACTTGTTTTCAAAATGTTTGAGAAATTTGAGAAAAATGATTTGAATAAGGACTTTAGCTTGTAAAATAAGCGTAGCCTTTTTGAAGGTTTTTGAAAGAGGAAAGTTGAATTTAAACCAGAGGAAGAAATTAGTAGCAACTACCCTAAGTTTAGAAAAAATGTTCTTTTAGCTTTTCAGGACTATCTGTAACGCCCGGAAATTCGATTATTCGCTTAATCTAGACGTTCGGAGTGTTTAGTGAAGTTTTCGTATTTTAAGACGATTTAGTCGGTATTAGTTCGGGATAGCGGATTGATATTTAATCAAGAATTTTGATATTTTCAGTGTTAGAAATATTATTGAAATAATATTTGAAGTTTTGGGAATTTTCTGAGTAACTAAGATTAGACCGGAAATATGATATATTGTTCGAATTTGGATTGTCGGTGTTATTTTAAGAAGCGTATTTGAAATTATTAAATTAAAGTCGGATAGTCGGAAAATAATATTAAGAATAATATTATTTACAAGTTGGAATTTATTATTTTGATGGATTATTATTAAAAGTGATATATTGGTTATTTAGATTAATTATCTTATTGGGCCTAAAATTGGTTGTGAAGAGGAAGTGTTATCTAAGCCCAATTGAATAATAAAATTAGGGTTTTAGAGATATGAAGTGTAGTGTTGTCATTTGGGAGAAAACAAAATTGTGAAGAGAAGGAGACAAGTCTTGGAGAAGATGAACAAAGCTTAGAAACTTCCATCCATGGTGCCAAATCGGAGACCCAACAAGTTGCCATCAATTGAATAAGGTAAGGGTGGGGTTCTCTGCCTATAATGGGGCTCATGAACAATCGTATGTGGGAATTGGGTGTGTAAATTTATTGCATTTGTTGTGTTACATTGTTGCTGGAAATTATGAAATTGCCATGAATAATATGGATTTGGAGTGATATTTTTACTGTTAATGGCTGCTGCTGTTGTTTGAAATTGGTGTCCTATTTCTGGAAATACACTTGATATTATACTGTGCGAAACAAGCCCATGAATGGCGTCATCATGGAAGCGACACCCCCATTATAGCTATGCCTGCACATTTTGTTTTTCTTGAATCTGTTATCTTTCGTTCCATGCTGTTTCATTATATCTCATAGTGTATTTATATATGAATCTGACTTGTAATAATGTCTACTGGTAGTGAAATTATTAGTGCAGTGAAACATGATTAAAAATATCATTAATGATCCACTTAACAACTATGTGATAACTATGTGATATGTATGTTTTTAAAAGAAATGAAACGTGATTGTGAAATGTAAATATAATTAGAAATAGTTATAGAACTACTAAAATACAAAACAGTCCCGTTTGATCGAAATAGCCGAATTAAGCGGTATATTTAGTTCTCCGGAATTTGATGAAAATTGACGTGGTAGCTAAATTTAAGTAGTAGATTAACATGGTGGTGTTATTTTGTTGAAATTGTGATATTTTACGAATCGACTGAAATTGTGTTTGGTTCAAATATTCTTTATAAATAAATTATAATAATTTAATATAATTGTCAATAGAGTTGTTAGAGTTGTCAATAGAGTTGTTAGAGTCGACAATAAGTTGTCAGAGTTGTTTTAAATTATTAAGAGTCATATTTTTATTTGTTTTGAGTAATTCTGACATGTTTAGAGTTGTCAGTGTATAACGTCGGTGTTTGTTTTTTTATTGGAACCTTAACAATTCATATCTTTTGAACCGTAACTCCGTTTGAGTCTCCGTTCGAGGCGTTAGAAAGCTAGCGTGATATTCTTTTCAATAAAAATGGTTTTGAGCAATAGAATGCTAGAAATTTGAAATGGAGTAGAAATTGAAGTGAATTAAATTAATATAGTTTGATATTAATTGGTTAAATTAATAGTTGAATTAATTTCAATGTGTTTAATTGATTAGAATATAATTTGGAACTAGATTAACTATTTGGTTTGTCGATAAATTACGATATTTTGAGAATTTATCCGTAATTGTGTTTTGATTGAATATGTATGTTGAGAAATATATATTATTATGTCAATGATTTTGTTTTGATATTGATTCTCTGTGGGTAGTTGGATAGCATTAATTTTAATGATTAATTGCTTGATTTTAAATGTGTATGTTCATATATAATGGGCAAAATGAGAGTTAACATGAGATAGTATGGTTACTAGTGTTAATTGGATTTTGTGAATCGTAATTGATTAATTGACCTTTTATATGTGAATGATATGTATGTGTTGTGAATGTTGTGTACAATTGGTGGATAATTCATCGAGTTGAATTATTGTGATATGCTAAATATTAAGATGGTAGAGATTATCTTAATTGCATATGTTTGATTAATATTGTACATACATTCATATCATGGATGCCTTGAAACAAAGGTGGTTTGCTTTGAAACATAAGCGTGGCTTGGATTCTAGAGTGAATCGGAAAGCGGTAAACTATATATTTACATTTGGTGGCTTTGGTCTTGTCCGGATCTGAAGCGTGGCTAGATTCTATATGAATCGGAAGCGGTGGAACTTTGGGTCCATATTGGGTACCACATGCATAGAGTCACATGTCTTGCATTGAGTCACATTGAGGTTAAGTGATGTTTGAATATATGCATTTATGTGATTATCATGTGTACATGAGATGTGATAATTGATATTGGTGATGTTTTGATATATAATTGGTTAAACGTGTGAATATGTGATAATGATGGATTGTGTATATATTTGGGATAATAGTATTGAATCTTTTGAGTATTATACTATTGAATTTTGTGCTTACTTGAATATGTGAAATTTATTAGATGATACTATTTACATAATTATGACTTGTTGTGCGATGAAAAGTATGAGAGATTAATGAAATGTGGAAGTATGATGTGTATGGTAACTGTTGATACTTGCGATGTAATGATTTTATATGTCTGAATCCTAGCATGCAATTTATCATGCGCCCACTTATATGATTTGATATCTCACCCTTTTTTCTTGTTTCGCCGTTGCCTTTATATTGGCAACGTGCAGGTATTCAAGTATGAAGATTTAGTTGCCGTTACTCGAGTCGGTTGTCGCTCTGATACGTAGCACTCTGGGGGGAACGATTTATACTATTATTGATGTTGCTATCTAATTGTTTAATTTTGGTTGGACAAAATGTTAAGTTAACTGAAGATATTTTATTGAATACATTCTTAAGTGATTCCGCTGTGTTTTAATAAAATAAGTTATTCTATTTCAAAGGTGCTATGTATCCGCTTTATGCGACGAGGTGATTTGTTTTGTTTTGATTATGTGACGCCTCATTTGTTTATTGAGAAATTTTGAAAAACTCTGATTTATATATATTTGCCGGGTAGAAATGGGGTGTTACAATAGTGGTATCAGAGCAGGTCGGTCCGTCTGGCCAAGTTGTCGAGTCTGTTGAGTTGTGCGACAGTTGAATGCTGTCAGTGTTTTAGTCTTTAGTACACGACATGTATGTGAAACACTGTCGGTACTTGTTGTTTTGTTGCAGAGATTGGTTTGATTCCAAGTGGGGGAGAAGTTTTACTTCTTGAAGATGTTTCTGTTGTAAGGGATGGTCAAGTATGCTGAGTGGCGATGTTCAGCACGGTTGAGAACTGAGAACTTGTCGGTGTGTTTAACCTTTGCGTTTGATGCCGGTGTTTGACAAGTGTTAAAGTGATAAAGCTGCGGTAGACTTTATGTTAGACTCGCATAAGTGATTAATTGACGTAGTCGATGTGTGAAGTATTGTGAATCGCAAATCCGAGTTGGAACTCGAGAATGCGCGTAGCTTGAGTTTCGGATATCTGATTTGAACTCTGTTTGAAGCATCAGAAAGATAACGAGATGAAGTGTATTATAAGAATGATTTCCGCAACCGTAATAGATTTGATTTTAACATGATGATGTTGGGATGGGGTGCAGTTTGTCGTCGAAGTTATTTGAGGAGTTTGGGAGATAACATAAAAATTGTCGATGCTTGACGTTGATGTTTACAATTCGAATAACGTTAGAGATTTGTATCTTGGGTTTCGAGTATCAGTTGGACGTACCGTTTGAGCCTACGAAGAGGTGAAGTTGTATTCTACCTTATGGAAATGTGTAATCCTGTTGAATAAGAATGGTTATAACTGCAAATGTCTGAAGCGAAGTTAAGCAGAACTTGTTGTTGATGATTAAGATGAGAGAACGAGATGTTCGGTATTACAGATGATTTGAGTACTGATGACTTTTAAGGAAGAGTGAAGTAGTAGTGAAGAAAAATTCAGACTTAGGGATGATAGAAGTCGTATTTGGGATGCCAAAAGTGACGGTGTGTACAAAAGAATGACTGTATGGAATTTCTACCGCCAGTTTATCGCGAGGAGGACTTCGGTTGAGACGAAACGAATTGTGTGATGCTAAATTATTATGAATCAGACTTCTGTATTATGTTTGGACGTCGGTGTCTCATCGACAAGATTGATTGATAAGGTAAGATGTTGTAGAAGTTGTGAAAACCCAAAGTGAATCATTGGATTACGTCGTGTTATTGGATTTAAGTGGAAATTCGGAAAGAACACTATTATGATGTAACAACGATTTATACTCCACTAAGGTTGTCGGATACTAATTGGCAAATTGGGGAACTGATCACCCTCAATCTATTGTTAATGGTAGACAAAACTCGTGTTGGACGTTATAGATTTGTCTTGTTGTCTTAATAGTGTAGAAAGAGTCTATATTTTATCGTGAAGATAATCGCCCATCAATTTGTGTAGCTTGGTAAGAAGAATGGATGAGTTAGAATTAGATGAGATTAACAATCATTGTGGTACGTTTTATGCAAGCGAGTGTCGCAAAATGAAAGATTGGAAATATCAAGTAAATAACGATGTGAGGATGAGTATTGAAGAAAGTTTGTATTGGATCGAGAATTTGTGAATCTGGTAAAAATAGTAATGTGTTAGTGTTCTTGTGGAATTGTTGTTGTGCCGAAGAAGTAGTGATTGAAGTGTTACAAAACGCTATTTAGATATTTGAGAATTGGATACGAGATTTGGTTTCGATGGTGTTGTCAAGTAGATTTTCGAGGACGAAAATATTCTAAGTGGGGGAGAGTTGTAACGCCCGGAAATTCGATTATTCGCTTAATCTAGACGTTCGGAGTGTTTAGTGAAGTTTTCGTATTTTAAGACGATTTAGTCGGTATTAGTTCGGGATAGCGGATTGATATTTAATCAAGAATTTTGATATTTTCAGTGTTAGAAATATTATTGAAATAATATTTGAAGTTTTGGGAATTTTCTGAGTAACTAAGATTAGACCGGAAATATGATATATTGTTCGAATTTGGATTGTCGGTGTTATTTTAAGAAGCGTATTTGAAATTATTAAATTAAAGTCGGATAGTCGGAAAATAATATTAAGAATAATATTATTTACAAGTTGGAATTTATTATTTTGATGGATTATTATTAAAAGTGATATATTGGTTATTTAGATTAATTATCTTATTGGGCCTAAAATTGGTTGTGAAGAGGAAGTGTTATCTAAGCCCAATTGAATAATAAAATTAGGGTTTTAGAGATATGAAGTGTAGTGTTGTCATTTGGGAGAAAACAAAATTGTGAAGAGAAGGAGACAAGTCTTGGAGAAGATGAACAAAGCTTAGAAACTTCCATCCATGGTGCCAAATCGGAGACCCAACAAGTTGCCATCAATTGAATAAGGTAAGGGTGGGGTTCTCTTCCTATAATGGGGCTCATGAACAATCGTATGTGGGAATTGGGTGTGTAAATTTATTGCATTTGTTGTGTTACATTGTTGCTGGAAATTATGAAATTGCCATGAATAATATGGATTTGGAGTGATATTTTTACTGTTAATGGCTGCTGCTGTTGTTTGAAATTGGTGTCCTATTTCTGGAAATACACTTGATATTATACTGTGCGAAACAAGCCCATGAATGGCGTCATCATGGAAGCGACACCCCCATTATAGCTATGCCTGCACATTTTGTTTTTCTTGAATCTGTTATCTTTCGTTCCATGCTGTTTCATTATATCTCATAGTGTATTTATATATGAATCTGACTTGTAATAATGTCTACTGGTAGTGAAATTATTAGTGCAGTGAAACATGATTAAAAATATCATTAATGATCCACTTAACAACTATGTGATAACTATGTGATATGTATGTTTTTAAAAGAAATGAAACGTGATTGTGAAATGTAAATATAATTAGAAATAGTTATAGAACTACTAAAATACAAAACAGTCCCGTTTGATCGAAATAGCCGAATTAAGCGGTATATTTAGTTCTCCGGAATTTGATGAAAATTGACGTGGTAGCTAAATTTAAGTAGTAGATTAACATGGTGGTGTTATTTTGTTGAAATTGTGATATTTTACGAATCGACTGAAATTGTGTTTGGTTCAAATATTCTTTATAAATAAATTATAATAATTTAATATAATTGTCAATAGAGTTGTTAGAGTTGTCAATAGAGTTGTTAGAGTCGACAATAAGTTGTCAGAGTTGTTTTAAATTATTAAGAGTCATATTTTTATTTGTTTTGAGTAATTCTGACATGTTTAGAGTTGTCAGTGTATAACGTCGGTGTTTGTTTTTTTATTGGAACCTTAACAATTCATATCTTTTGAACCGTAACTCCGTTTGAGTCTCCGTTCGAGGCGTTAGAAAGCTAGCGTGATATTCTTTTCAATAAAAATGGTTTTGAGCAATAGAATGCTAGAAATTTGAAATGGAGTAGAAATTGAAGTGAATTAAATTAATATAGTTTGATATTAATTGGTTAAATTAATAGTTGAATTAATTTCAATGTGTTTAATTGATTAGAATATAATTTGGAACTAGATTAACTATTTGGTTTGTCGATAAATTACGATATTTTGAGAATTTATCCGTAATTGTGTTTTGATTGAATATGTATGTTGAGAAATATATATTATTATGTCAATGATTTTGTTTTGATATTGATTCTCTGTGGGTAGTTGGATAGCATTAATTTTAATGATTAATTGCTTGATTTTAAATGTGTATGTTCATATATAATGGGCAAAATGAGAATTAACATGAGATAGTATGGTTACTAGTGTTAATTGGATTTTGTGAATCGTAATTGATTAATTGACCTTTTATATGTGAATGATATGTATGTGTTGTGAATGTTGTGTACAATTGGTGGATAATTCATCGAGTTGAATTATTGTGATATGCTAAATATTAAGATGGTAGAGATTATCTTAATTGCATATGTTTGATTAATATTGTACATACATTCATATCATGGATGCCTTGAAACAAAGGTGGTTTGCTTTGAAACATAAGCGTGGCTTGGATTCTAGAGTGAATCGGAAAGCGGTAAACTATATATTTACATTTGGTGGCTTTGGTCTTGTCCGGATCTGAAGCGTGGCTAGATTCTATATGAATCGGAAGCGGTGGAACTTTGGGTCCATATTGGGTACCACATGCATAGAGTCACATGTCTTGCATTGAGTCACATTGAGGTTAAGTGATGTTTGAATATATGCATTTATGTGATTATCATGTGTACATGAGATGTGATAATTGATATTGGTGATGTTTTGATATATAATTGGTTAAACGTGTGAATATGTGATAATGATGGATTGTGTATATATTTGGGATAATAGTATTGAATCTTTTGAGTATTATACTATTGAATTTTGTGCTTACTTGAATATGTGAAATTTATTAGATGATACTATTTACATAATTATGACTTGTTGTGCGATGAAAAGTATGAGAGATTAATGAAATGTGGAAGTATGATGTGTATGGTAACTGTTGATACTTGCGATGTAATGATTTTATATGTCTGAATCCTAGCATGCAATTTATCATGCGCCCACTTATATGATTTGATATCTCACCCTTTTTTCTTGTTTCGCCGTTGCCTTTATATTGGCAACGTGCAGGTATTCAAGTATGAAGATTTAGTTGCCGTTACTCGAGTCGGTTGTCGCTCTGATACGTAGCACTCTGGGGGGAACGATTTATACTATTATTGATGTTGCTATCTAATTGTTTAATTTTGGTTGGACAAAATGTTAAGTTAACTGAAGATATTTTATTGAATACATTCTTAAGTGATTCCGCTGTGTTTTAATAAAATAAGTTATTCTATTTCAAAGGTGCTATGTATCCGCTTTATGCGACGGGGTGATTTGTTTTGTTTTGATTATGTGACGCCTCATTTGTTTATTGAGAAATTTTGAAAAACTCTGATTTATATATATTTGCCGGGTAGAAATGGGGTGTTACACTATCCATACCATATGAGGGTATGAAGTCTATTTATTGGATTTAAAGGGTCATCGGAGTTATCGTTCGCCATAAGACTGACCCTGCCATAAAGAGGGCAAGTAGTCTAAGGGAAGGATATAAATGTCATTTTAAGGCAATGCGAGGATACCTTAGCAATGGCGACAAACCATCATGTACCGAGGCAACATCGAGGGACAAATTTGATGATGAATGAACCGAGGGCGACACTTGCTTTAGGTATCCTCGGAATCAAGGGACTTGACTATTTTCACAAATTAAGGCAATAGGCAACAGTAATAAGGCAACAAGGCAACAAGAGGGATTACCCTAAAGGTGTGTGTGTGGCATAATCAGGTGATTAGATTCAGATATTTTATCTTATAAGATTAATGATTCTAGGTTCAATTCAGGGTTGCACTCCCTAGGGTTACTAACCAAATCAATTAATATTAAGGCAAAATAAAAGGCAGAAAGAATAAAATCCTACACTATTACAATAAACACCTGCGGGGAAGGAGAAATAAAATGCAGAAACAAATAAAGGCAAAAGGAAGAATGATTAATTTATGTGTCTTGAGTCTTCATCGCATCCCTGATCAACCCTGAAAATTACGAGCGAAGAAGAGAAAAAGGTTAGTGCATTTAAAGATCGTCAACCCTAATTTATCGGGATAAATCAGGATTAGAACCATAAGGTATGAAAAATTAATAATCTAAATAAACATATAAGGTTTGGGAAAATCAAAAATTCGATTAAATATACCAATTAAATAATTATTGGATCAAATCCTAATTATTTAATTGATTAAAAGTGTGTATGAAAATTAAAATTGAATTTTAGATATATAAACAATTATTAATAGAATTATGAAAAAAAATCGAGTTTTTGATAAAAATAAATAAGTATACAATTATTATATAAAAAATAAATTTATTAAATAAGTAAAAATAAATAAGAAAAGAAATTATAATAAAAAGGAAAAGAAGTAAATAAAAAGTATTTATGTAATAAAAAATAAAAAAATAAAAAAAACTTAGCTTTTTATTCCATGTGGCACGCTGGTGAAGGACCATGGTGGAGTTGCGTATCTTGATGCGTTGTATGGATAACTGAAACGATTTGAGGGCTGGGAGGATGAAGGCGCATCATAGTCCATCATAAAGCGCGTACACATGATCCTTCAGCAAACCAAACACCAGCGCACGCTTTTCATTCAAATTGAGCCAATAGCGTGACGCCACGCACTCGTCCCAAACCTCTAGCCGTCGCCAAAAACCCAGACCTTTACCTACGGTTTTTGCATCCGTTGCCATAGCCTGCAATTTTACGAATACAAGAAACCCTAAAATAAACCCTAATGTTCAATAATGGTATAACTCAGCACAGTCCCACATTCATCCAATAAATCATCCAGAATCATTCTATTCATTATAACAAATCATATTATGCATCCAAAACATGTTTATATGCTATGAATTAGAGCAATCAAGTTTGAAGATTTCATGACATACCTTAACATGCATCCAAAACAATCCAGAATCATTCTATTCATTATAACAAATTATAATATGCATCCAAAACATGTTTCAAGATGTCGTGCAATAATCCAAACACCTTCAGTGATCCTCAAGGAATGTGTAGCAAGGCTCAGAATTGATTGAACCACTCTTTAACTTCAAAATCGAAGTTGCTTGTTTCTTGAAACTTTTTGAATGGCACTAGGGTTTGTGAGGCAGAGAAAGTCGTGAATTAGGGGTCTGGAATCATTACCCTCTTATAGATGAAGGATTTAGGTCAATAAAACTCAAGCAAATCCCTTTGAATCCATGATTGCCAATTTAAAAAATTTGATTGAAAATATTATTTTAAAAAGCTTCCAAATTTGGCCAAATTGATCCAATCTTCTTCCAATGAGTTGGTGCACGAAATTTAATTGATTTTTGGAGTTAATGTTGATTGGATTTGATTAGAATTATGAGCCAAATTGAATCTTTGAATTTTTTCCTTGATTTATTTGAATTTAATCACTTTTTTAAATGAATAAAAATCCATAATAAATCAAATAAATTCATGGCAATTGGACCTTGGGATCAACATATCATGAGGATAGAGATTGGATCCTAAGAATATGAGCCTATTTGCAAAAAGATCTTATTTGAACCATTTTATTTCACATTTTTCTCCTAAAAATAGTCCAACTTTGACAAGGCATATCTCCCTAAATTTATAAGATATGGAGGATTTCTAGGACCTTTTGGAAACCTGAAGATGTCCTCTACAATCCACTTTGGAAGCTTTTTTCCATTTGAGGATTTTATCTTGATGATATGGGCTTTGACAAAAAGACTTCTTTTGGCTGACTTTTAAAAAAGACCTGTAATATTTTGATCCATATCTCTCAAATGAAGTATTTTTAGACTTGGCATGTGAGAGAAAAAGTTGTAAGGAATTCAATTTCCTTTAAAATGAGCTTTGGATGGAAAATTTCTAATGTTCCATGTGAAAGTTATGACTGGTCAAAGTTCAGTTGACTTTAGGTCAAAAAACCCTAATTTAGAAACTTTAGGTTTTGTTGATTTCTGAACGTTTCTTGATGAATCATGATCAATCCTTGATCAAATGATGAATGATACTTCAAAATAATGATGTTGACAAAAAATCAGGAATTTTGACTGTACTTTGACCACAATTGACTTTTGGGTCAAACTAGTCGACTATTGACTTTCTGAGCAATTGACTGAGAAATCCATGGAATTGAAGCCTGAATTTTGTCATGGGGATAGTTTGAAACATCATAAGTCATGTGAAACCCTTTGGATACCTTGATTTATTAATTTTCTTCACAGAAATCAAAACCCTAGTTTAGGAGGTTATTAATTTCTCTTTCTTTTTCTTTAATGTCTTTTCTTTCTTTTGTTTAATCATCTATTGGATTATGCTTTGATATTGCGGAAGCATGAAGATGTAAAGCTACATAACTAATAAGATGTTAATTTTAATTTCTGTGTGTCATCAGAACTTCTGACTTGCTCAGTACAGTTCTGAGGAGCTTTTGCTTGAATGTTCTAAGTTAAAATGACATGTGTAGAAAGTAAAAGACACATTCATTTTTATCCTGGTTCACCTTCTAACTAAGGTTACCTCCAGTTCACCTTCTTCAGGTGATTTGCCTCTCAACAGAGGTCTTAATCCACTATAACCAAATCATGATTACAACTGCACGAACCTCCGTCGTGACTAACCATCTGCACAGCCAATTGCTGTTACAAACCATCTAGACAATGACTCGTTTAGTAATCTCCGTGAGATATAACGTCCATTGACTCAGGCACCCTGCACAAGCCAACTTCTCGTGACTGACTGCAAAGGAATGTTCTGTGATCTCCACGAGATATAATATAACCATCCTGTTGTGACTAACCCTGCACAGCAAACCACTGTGACTAACCTTAGATGATGAACTGTTCAGGGATCCCAGCAGGATATAACGTTCATCTATCTTCTTGAGATTATAGGTTTGCTTCTTAAATAAGTAGATGGTCTCCTATTCTCAATACGTATGCTTACGACTCACTGACTAGAAGTCACTTCTGGAGCCTAAACAATCTATCACAAGTTTCCTAAGTTATAACACATTATGAACAACAACTCTATGTGTTTTACAATTAAATACAAGAATAACAAATAAAATTGTAGTCTTCTATTCTTGAACTTCTTGGATGAGATCTTCTTGTTTTGTAAGCAGATAAAGAGCAGCAACTCTTAAGTTGGTTGCTTCTGTCTTGATCTTCATCTTCTTCTTTAATACATATTATTAAGCTGATAAAAGCTTATACAAATTTGATCAACATTAGTAAACATGAAACACTCTACGAGCAACAACTCAGTGTATTCAGTTCCCTTTGTCTTTCAACATGATCAAGTTAATGCTTGATCAAATATTTTTGGATGTCTTCATTTCTCCTCAGTGGAGCATTCTGCATAGCATGCAGATTTGTTCTTCATCCTCTGATAGGTTCTTCATGGTAGACATATGATGTGTATTTCAACATTTAATCATCACACACATAGTGTATGTTGCCTCTTAATGGAGCATTTGAATTAGCTCGTCAGCTTTCACGTTCATGCTATCAAATCACATAGGCACGTGTTTAGAGTATACCAGCACTCTGGTCATTCAGCACTGTTGTGTATCTTTTGATGTGTGTTTGATTTCCCACATATTTTCTCTCTCTTGTATTGTATAGGCATATGGTCATTGTACATCAGCACTGTTGCTTATCACATACAGAGTATGTGTTGCCTCTTGTATCTTCTTCTTTTGTGCGGAATATATCTTTGGTTGCACATTTTCTTCTTATCTCAAATGGATGATTCTCACTGAATATTGCCTTTTTCTCTTTCGGATCCATTCACTCATCATTCTAGATAAATTGATTTTTCACTCTGAGTAAGATGGATAGATTCCATATACTGTGGTCACTCCATACTCTTCAAGTTTGAAGATTGGTTCTATTTATAGCTTGATGAATGGTTACCGTTGGAATGTAGCCGTTGCAATCTTGTTGAGTATGGGTTTGAATGCTTCGTATTGATTGGATGCATGTTGTTCATAACAGAACCTTATCCTGATGCCACTTGGTGTGCTATTCTGGTTTTTCTCTCTTCAATGTGTTGCATGTAGCTTGCTTCTTCTTTCAACCTTGGGAGTTGTTCCTTTTTAATGTTGTAACCGATTTGCACGTGATGATGTCTCTAACGGACCTTCCTTTGATTCAATGCTCTTTGTATTTTATTCGATTCTGTATGCGTAGCTGTAGATTCTTTACTGGCTTGTACGTGACTTCTGCTGATGTTTGTATGTTATATGTCCCTGTATCATAGTCGCCAGAACTTGTAACTTCAGAACTTCTGATCTTCATACTTGCTTGATCTTCTGATGTTTGCAAAGCTTCTTGTAATGATCTTTCTTGTTCATTTCCTTGCAGCTTCTGATGTACTTTCTGATTGAGACTTGTTGTATGTAAGCATTGATATTGCTTGTTCTTCTGAGTAGTCTTGTCTCTGATTGTTGCTTATCTTGCTTCTGATCTGCTATCTTTGGCTTGTTTGACGTGTTCTTAATCAGAACATCTGATAATGATATTTAGCTTTGCCAATCTTCTAGATGTAGTTGTTGTATTCTTTTTCTGATGAATGTTGTATAAGATTTATAATATAACATCTGCACACTAAATGAAACCATTAGTAATAAAATTGTTACTCACAAAATATATGCTTGTTATCATCAAAACTAGATTCTGAACATAGATTCTCAATCTTGTTCTAACTAAAACTTATTGCAAAAATTTAAACAAAGCAACAAATAATGGATGACTACCTAAGTGAATTTAAATCAGAGTAAACTCCACTATGTTACACTTTAATTGAAATGTGCACCAACCAGGCTCAACTAAACCCTATCCTCAAAGTCAATATCAGGAATGAAAAACAAAACTCAAATATAGGATAAAAGCTTGGGCAAAATTTAGGGTGTCACAACGGAGAAGTAGTTAATTTCCCACAGACGGGGCCACTGATCTTACCAGGATCAAACGATCGTCTTGGCCTGTAACATGATTATGGTCGGTCCAAAGAAAAAGGAGGGAGTACCTGCAAGACACTCTGATTCCAAAGTAAGGTTTAGAGTGAGAAAGTAAGTATGTGGAATGAAAGTGAATTACTTGACCCTCTTGTGAAAGAGAGTATTTATAATGCCCATAGCGCTGAGCCAAAGTCTGTTGTTTAGGGCTGGATTGCGTAGGCCCGAAACAAGAGACTGCTAGGATCCTACGTGGTAGGGCAAGGTCTGCACGTAATCTCCATCCTAGATAGACTGCCCGTGGGATTTGGAGGAGGAGGACTGAATCTTTCGGTGGGCAGTTGAACATGTACTCTTAGAAGAGCATGTGGCTATGACGCTCCCAACGGCTACGATCATGTGGATCATTCAGTTGGGCATTCATGTTGACTTCGCAGGATTGGGCCCTACTAAACAATGAGTCAGTCATAGGCCCAGTTCAGAACAAGTGATAAAACAAAGTAGGCTAATGATATACAAAGCGTTGGTTAATAAAGTGACAAAGTCGGTTAATAAACGCTCAGATATTAAAATTAATTTAGTAGTAAAACAAAGTTGGTTAATGAAGTGTAAAATGTTGGTTAATGTAGTGATAAAGTTAGTTAATAAGCACTCATATATTAAAATTGATTTTTAGTAGTAAAATAAAGTTGGTTAATGCAGTATAGAAGGTTGATTAATAAAGTGATGAAGTTGATTAATCACACAGTTTTTATATCGATATTATTTAATCAAAAATATATAAAAAAAATATTACTTTTTTTAATAAAAACACGTATTGGTGAAAAGTAAATACGGTGTAGACTATAGTGTATATTTTGAGTGTAATAATAACATTTTTCATTAATAATACACATACATTGAGTAGAAAGCAAGCTATATGTCTAAAATATTTAATACATGGAATCACTCACAACTATCTGAAGTTAACAAGTAACAATAACAATGAATACTGCAAATGGACGTTGCGATATTGTTTGTGAATTCGGGCAGCAGTCTGAGTTGCAGATAACATTAGGTGTTTCTCCTATTGATCATAACCATGATTGGTGTTTCTCCTATTGCCACAATATTGATTTAACTATCATCTATTCAATTTCTTAGCAATTACGGGCTTCAGATGATAGTACACTCTTGAAAAAGCAGCAAACACCCAGAAAAAATAAATTGAAAGAAGTAGAACAAAGAGTAAAACAATGGTTGTATCCTCAAAAATAGGGGATATCTTCAACATAGAAAATAAATAACTTAAAGCAAAAGAGAGCACCGGAAAACCCACTACAACGTCTATTGTTCCTCTTGGTATCATAATAACTATTGCTATGATTGATACAATAAAGGAAGTCATATTCAAAAATAAGAACATAAAGAATTCTGGTGCTGACAAGACTGATTTCCCAGCATTATTAGGTGTAGAAATAGTAGAATTGGAGGAAGTGATGTTAACATTAATGCCATCACTAGCACTAACCTGATAAATTCCACCAGGGGGACTCAGTGCTGATTGATACGTGGCTGTTGCAACAAGAGTCGCAACTATCAACCAAGTGTTACGTTGTTCCTCTAATATATTACTTCCAGTGCGAAATATACAAGTTGTCACTTTATCTCTGACTGAGGTATTTGATCTGAGGTTATGTGAAAGTGTGGGAGGATTGGTGATCTGTGAGTTCGATTTTCCTCCAGCACACAACAATATACTCCTTATATCTACATTGGCTGTCATGTCCAATGCAGTTTTGTTCTCCAAGTTCTTTGCCTTCAAATTTATCCCAATCTTTAACAACAAACCAATTGCCTTTACTACCTAGTCATTAATGAACAAAACAGTTGTAATGAAATGCCTTCAAATAAAAATTTAATACCAAAAGTTTAAGTCGATTTTATAAGGTAGAATTTATAGAATACAAATAAATTTCAAAAAGTGACAAAAAGGTTACCTGTGGCTCGAAATTTCTTTGTGCTATAATATGCAAAATGTTATTGTCATCCTCATCCTTCCAATTTAGTATTTTATCTTGAATCATCCTAGCACTTCTCATGAAATTTTTTCTAAGAAAGGAAACAAGAAGATCAAGAGCCTCATACTGATTATTCATAACAGCAATATGCAGTGCAGTCTCACCCTTCACTGTCACATCTTCAATGGAATACGGACAAGCTGTGAGGAATTCAGCTAAAAGTTCTACCTCTCCTATTTGACTTGCAAAATGAAGAGGAGTTAACCCTTCCCTCCCTTTAACTCTAACAAGATCTTTATTCATGTCAACAAACCGAGACAACATCCTCTTTTGGTCGTTTTGCATAGCGAGATGAACGGGGCTGAATCCTTGCGGATTTAGCTTCAAAGCAAAGGAAGGTTTCAAATTCATAATCTCAATGGCAAATCGGATATGCCCCAGAGATGCGGCGATGTGCAATGGAGTTTCAACAAATGGTATTGAATCTATATTCTCCAAAATCCATGGATCATGATGAATTACTGTGTAAAGGAGATCTATATCACCTGTTTGAGCTGCTGCTTTCAGTTGGTCACCACTATTTGTGTTCATGTTTGAAACTCAGTAATGTGTGCAAAATAAAACGATTTTTGATTACAACACATGACTTGAATTCTCATTTATAAAGAATAAAGTTGTTGTTCAAAAAGAATATGTTTGAATCTATTCACACGTCGTGTCTATGATTTCTTCTCAATTTGATTTTTGGCCATAATATTTTATTAAAAAGCTATTGTTAAAAGTATATAACGAAGAAACTTGTAACAATAAAATAAGATTTGGAAAAATAAAGTTTTGGGAGGAGCTCCGTGAAATTTCTTTGGAGCTACGAAGTCCATGCCTTTTTATTGTTGGCTTAATTGCAATTTTGGTTCCTCTATTATTCATTTTTTTGGGTTTTGGTCCCCTATTTTAAAATCTAGAATTTTAGTCCCTTTGTTTTAGTTTTTTGAGGATTTTGGTCCCCCTTTAAATCCGAAGGCAATTTTTAATAAAATGGAACTCAGATTAATGACATCTTCAACATAAATCTTATATAAAAATAGCTTTTTTGAACAGATTATTGCTGAACTGACACTGACACATCATCAATAAGAGCGTCATTTCATTTAAAATTGCCTTCGAATTTGCAGGGGGACCAAAATCCTCAAAAAACTAAAATATAAGGACTAAAATTCCGGATTTTAAAATAGAGGGACTAAAATCTAAAAAAATGGATAATAGAGGGACCAAAATTACAATGAAGCCTTTATTGTTTTTTCCACCTAAAGCAAAAGTAAGTTGAACCATTTCACGGTTCAGACAACGCGCATTTGAAAAAAAAAAGTGTGTTATAAAAGATAATACTAAATGCATGTTTGATATAATATTTTATTTTTATTTTTTTCTCAACAAAATCACCTCTTATATAATATTTTCTGGTTTTTTCTTTTTAATTTGATTACACTACTACAAAAAATTAGTTTTTACCTCGATTGAATTATGAGTTTTTACCACAAATGGGTGGCCGATGTAATATATTGGGCCAGTTTGTTTCGTCTTTAAAAAAATTGATTTTTTCTTTGTATTTTTTAAAATAGATTTTCAAAAACCGTTTTTCAAAATATTACAAGTTTTTTTATATTCGTTTTTTCTAAAATGAAACACTAGTTTTGACATCCTATAACATAAACATACATTATTGAAGACCAAAACTTAGTCAAAATCGCAATTTTTTTAAAAAGTTGTATTTCAAAAATAATTTTTATGAAAATCTATTTGAAATAGCTTCAAAATTAATTGATTTTTTGAAATTTTGATATCCAAATTTTTTTCCATAAATTGATGAAATACCTAAAATTACATTTTAAGAATAACTATTCAAACAAAATTTTCATTCGAAGCTTTTATAAAAAGTTTCTTTGTAAAATTTTTTTTCACAAAATTATGTAACACTATAAAAATCATTTTTTAAAAAAAGGCAAAACAAACGGGCCGATTGTATCATGAAAAGTGTGATACTTTTTCCCCTCGTCTAGTGTCATTTTAAGTGGAAAGTAGTTTTGGTCTTATGTGCAATTCTTAAAAATTGCACTTTTTAAATGGCGTGTGTACATTTTTTATCAGTTGGGAGTTTCAACCGAGGTGACATGTGGCTCATAACTTTTTCTTTAGGTATGAAATTTTAACCTAGGGGACGGGTGTGAGGGGATCACATTTCTTCTCGGTTATGACTTTTAACTGAAGAGAAATCTATTGTATTTTGTGTCACTTTACTATGCTCTAGACATTTTAGGTTATACGTAATTTATTTAGAAGCATAAGCATTTTGTTTTTTTTTATTAATATATGTATTTCATAAATTTAACAAAGAGGAAATTGCATAATCTAGAGAAGATATTGCAATCCAAAAGTAAAATGGTGAATGGTAAAAAATTGAAAAGGAATCATCACAACAATGCGTCCTTTTCAATTTATAATCATTCACCATTTTTATTTTAGGTTGCAATATCTTAACTAGATGATGCAATTTCTTCTAGTTAAACAAATGATTATATTTTTATGAAATAGTTAAATAAATAAAAAAAAAGATTATACTTCAAAATAAATTTCCCTAATTCACTACAATAAAATTAGCAGATTGCGACGGTTATTTTGAGAGGTTACAACGGTTAAAATAGCCGCAATTTACTATCTACAGCGCCTGTTATACCGTCGAAAAAATGTGTGTCCCCAGGCTGTTTCGCGACGGTTGCCAAAACTGCCACACCAACCGTCGCTCAAGTTCACGACGAGTTGGAACTGACATAAATTTGAAATGACAACGATTAGATATCGTCGTGAATATTCTTTTGTGTTTTGTTTTCATTGTTGATTTCGACGGTTTAAAACTATCGTGAATGTGATATCCTGATGATATAAACCATCGTAATTTGATTTATAAGTTTTAAATATAATTTATTTGGTAACAGTTTAAAACGCTACTAATTATTTAATTTTTACGTTTAACTACAGTTTAAACCATTATTAATTTTTATCTATTGTTTTTTTTTTATAATATGTATTATTATTTAAAGTATTGTCTACGAAAATATTTTTAAATATAGTATTATTCTTTTTAATATGATTTTTTCTTTAAAATATTTTTATTATAATATTTTTATTTATAGTATTATTCTTTTTAATATGATTTTTTTCTTTAAAATACTTTTATTATAATATTTTTATTTATAGTATTATTTTTTCATTTTATTTTCTATCACTTTTTAACGTAGTAAAATTAATTCCAATAAAAAATATTTAATGTCAAATAAGCATAATAATAAAAAAATGCGAGTTCTCTTCACAAAATTTTTTACCCCCTTGACAAATTTTGGCTAACATAACTCTTACAAAACTTACAAGATTTGCATGCAGAATCCTCTTCTAGGACTTCATTTTTGTCACAAACTTGTTCGCAATCATAGATGTTCTAATAGATGGCCCAGCACGTGTTTTCACCTTTGTTTCATTCATGTCCAGATTAGCCTTCTTTGACTCAAGAACCTGAATTTCTTTAATGTTGCCTTCTTGACCCCAAATTTAGTAGTCTGAGTATCTTCAGATTTTTGACTCATTTTTAAAAGAATTCGAAGAACTTGATAGAAAGAAAATTACCAATTTTTTTAAGAACATTATAAAAAGGAATATAGATTGCTCTTGCTTGTAACAAAGGACCAGTTATAAAGCAACTCAGAAATGGGAATAATCAGCCTCATTAAACATTCAACAATGGTCTTAAGAGAGAGAAAAGGTCTTTCTATTTTTGCACACCTCTTATGCGTTGATTGCTACAATTTTTCACATATGAAAATACCAAGAGCATCCCTTAGTTTTTCAAACTGAACGGCATCTAAGGCTTTGGTAAATTTGTAGCTAATTTTTTTCCAGTTGCTATATGATAAAGGTTTACAATTTTATCTTCCACAAGTGCTCGATGAAATGATGAAGAATGTCAATGTGTTTGGTGTTTTTTGTATTGGACAAGATTCTTTGAAGTATTAATAGAACTCATGTTGTCACAGAATAATGTCATGACATCTTGTTCGAAATTGTACTCCTTCAACATCTGTTTCATCTAGAGTAGTTAAGTGCAACTTCTCCTCGCAACATTGTACTCAACTTCTGCAGTAGATTATGAAACACAATCCTGCTTCTTGTTGAACCATTAGATTAAATTGTTGCCAAGAAAGAAGCATCCACCAAATGTACTCTTTCTATCATCAAATCGCTCAGTCCTATCTGAATCACAATACCCTACCAATAATGAATTGCTATCAAGAGAATACTGAATAGTGTAGTCACATTTTCCATTTACATACTTCATGATTCTCTTTACTTGATTAATAGAAAATAGTAACTTGTAGAGATCATAAAATGCAACATACGATGGAATAAATTTTTCTCCACACAGAAGGGTCATCAGTTGAGTTGAGTACTCTAAGTAGAAGTATTAAATATATTAGTTTGAGTCTCATACGGATACGTGAGGTTGCAATTTTAGCAACCATCATCATTTTTGGTGAAATTCATGGTCAACTTTAAGATTATAGAGACATCTTCTTCAAAAGCAAGTGCCTATAGAAAATTTGTAAAGGATATTATGAAGACAAACATGGAATTACTTAGCACAATTCAATTTGGGGGATTACAGGATACTTGAACTATTAATTTTTGCAAAACACCTTAAAAGAGTCAAGTATAATACTTATGTGTTCAATAATAGATTGCTTCACGAAGAGTTAGAAAAAGATGAGAATAATTTTAAGAGAATTTAGTGAGCTAAAGTAGAGACTCATATATGTGATGTAAGGGAACCATGTTATAAATTAGTAAAAGTTGAAATCAAATAAATGTGCATAAGAACATGAATCCTAAGAAGAGAATTGGGGGAAAAGGTGAATTTCGAGGAAAAAACTAATTAAGGAGGAAAGGATATAACGTCTCAAATTCCTCCTCTTTTAATGAAGACTGATATTACAATATGTACACAATAAAGTACTTATTATGATGGATTGAGGGGTTTGAGTGAAGGTAACAGATCAAACTACTCTCTTCTGATATATAGACTTGCAAAGGATTTGTTGCAAAAGTTAAAAATTAGGTTACAAAGAGAGGGTCTTTATATAGAGACCAGGGAAACATAAATAGACATAACATTTAATGATTAACTATTTCCTATGAAAGTTTGTCTGCCCTAGAGAATCTGTCTTTTGGCTTTCCAAGACTGCATTTAAATTTATCCAACAAAACTCCCCCATAAATTAAATGCTCCTTCGATCAATTAATCCCAGCATTATCTTGCCTCTGTCGAATATCTCCTTCGACAATGGTTTTGTGAAAATATCTGCAGCTTGATCCTTGCTTGCCACATGCTTCAGTTCGACGCTTCCATTTTTCACATGTTCTCGAATGAAATGAAAACGTACGTCGATGTGTTTACTTATTTCATGATTCACTGGATTCTTCGCCAGTTCGATTGCTGATTTGTTGTCGACTTGTACTATGGTTGCATTTTCCTGCTTCTGCTCTAACTCACATAACAATCTTCTAAGCCATATAGCATGGCATACACACCATGATGCAGCCACGTATTCTGCTTCGCATGTTGACAGTGTTACAATTGGTTGCTTCCTTGAGAGCCATGTGAAAGCAGTGTTTCCCATAAAGAATACATATCCTGATGTACTTTTTCGATCGTCTATATCTCCACACCAATCGCTGTCGGAGTAACCTGTTAGCTTGTAATCTTCTGCTTTTGAGTAAAACATTCCAAGTGACACAGTTCCTTGGATATAACGAAGAATTCTCTTCAAAGCTTTCCAGTGTGAGTGAACTGGTTCTTCCATAAATCGACTCAAGATTCCGACACTTAGAGAAAGATCTGGTCTAGTACATGTGAGATATCGAAGACTTCCGACCAAGCTTCGAAATTTGTTTGCTTCGACACGTTCCCCCCCATCAAATTTTGAAAGCTTGGCTCCTGGCTCCATTGGTGTCGAGATTGGATTGCAACCTTCCATTTTGAACCTCTTCAGAATGTCCTTTGCATATTTTTCTTGTGAGACAAAAATTCCAGTTTCTTCTTGTCGAACTTCCAGACCAAGAAAGAAGCTCATTCGACCTAAGTCCGTCATTTCAAATTCTCGTGTCATTCGACCTTTGAATTCTTCAATCATTTGATCACTGTTGCCCAGGAAAATCAAGTTGTCGACATAGAGTGCAACAAGCAGTATATCTCCTTTATACTTCTTTACATATAGGGCATGTTCGTAAGGACATTGTTGGAAACCATTCCTTTTGAAGTAAGTATCAATACGTGTATTCCATGCACGAGGTGCCTGCTTTAATCCATAAAGTGCTTTCTTGAGTCTTAGCACTTTTCCTTCGCTTCCGTCTTTCATGTATCCTGGTGGTTGTTCGACATAGACTTCTTCTTCGAGCACACCATTCAAAAATGCTGATTTGACATCCATTTGAAATATTGGCCATTTGAGCTGAGCATCTTGAGAAATCAGCAGTCGAATTGTCTCCATTCTTGCAACTGGTGCGAATACTTCGTCATAATCTATTCCTTCCTTCTGCCTGTATCCTTTTGCCACTAGTCGCGCCTTGTACCTTTCGACTTTTCCTTGAGCATTCATCTTTTTCTTAAACACCCACTTCACACTAATGGTTCGACTTCCTTTTGGTAACTCTGCTAGTTCCCAAGTTTTGTTGTGTTCGATAGCTTTAATTTCTTCGTCCATGGCATTCTTCCACTTCTCATCTCTCCATGCTTCTTCGAAACTAATGTTTTCAGAATCTGCCAGTAGACACACAAGATGTACTTCTTCTGTATTATCATACAACTCTTACAAGCTTCTCATTCTGGGCTGTGAGGATTCGTCTTCACTGTCAGAGTATTCAAACCTTGGTAATTGATTTTGGGTTGTTGGTATACCGACTGAGGGTTCTTCAGTTTCGACTATGTCTTCTGTCGAATTGTTCCAGTCCCACCTACTTGCTTCATTCACTCGAACATCTCTACTTACTACCACCTTTTTGTTTATGGGGTCGAATAACCTGTATCCTTTTGTTTTCTCATCATACCCAATTAATATATATTTCTGACTCTTGTCTTCAAGATTCGTTCTTCGTTGATCTGGTACATGTGCATAAGCAACACTACCAAATACTTTAAAATGAGATACAGTCGGTTTCTGTCCACTCCACGCTTCTTGCGGTGTTCGATCTCCCAACTTTGAATGCGGACATCTATTTTGAACATAGATTGAACATTGCATAGCTTCTGCCCAAAATTCCTTCGTCATGTTCTTACTTTTGAGCATTGAACGAACCATGTCAAAGACTGTTCGATTTTTCCTTTCAGCAACCCCATTTTGTTGAGGTGAGTATGCTGCAGTTAGAAATCTCCTTATACCCTGCTCCTCGCAATACTTCATGAAAGCTGTCGAAGTATATTCTCCTCCTCTGTCAGAACGGAGTGCTTTGATGTGTCGATCAGTCGATTTTTCAACCATTACCTTGAACCTTTTGAATGCTTCGGATGCTTCAGATTTTTCTCTCAGGAAGTAGACCCAAGTCTTTCTTGAGAAATCATCGATGAAGGAAATGAAATACTTCTTACCACTAAAGGATTCTGGAGTGATTGATCCACAGATATCAGTGTGAATTAATTCAAGGATGTGCTTAGCATGATATTCTGCCTTCTTTTGAAAAGAAGTTCTCGTCTGCTTGCCAAAAACACAATTTTCACAAAATTTTCCTTCAAACTCCATGTTAGGCAATCCATGTACCATGTTTCTTCCCGCTAATCTCTTTAACCCAGCATGATGTAAGTGACCAAAACGTAGATGCCACAGAGTTGCTTGGTCTTCAGTGTCGATTTTCAAACATTTTCCTCGAACGCTTCTCAGATTCAGCTTGTACATTCGATTCCTTCCCATCTCAACTTGAGCAATTTGGTGCCCTGATTTATCCTTCAAATGCAGTATTCGATCCTTCATAAATATCGAATATCCCTTCTCTGTAAGTTGCCCCAGGCTTAGAATATTTGCTTTTAAATCTGTTACATAATAAACATCTTGTATTTTTCCAGGTACGTTGTCTTTCTGCAAATAACAAATTGTTCCTTTGCCTTCGACCTTTACCTTCGACGCATCTCCAAAAGATACATGACCATCTTCAATTTTCTTTATTTCTTTGAATAGATGTTTGTGACCACACATATGATTACTTGCTCCTGAGTCAAGGTACCATATAGTGTCATCTTCTGTGTTTGTCTCCTTTTGGGTCATTAATAGGAATCCTTCGTTTGATTCTGTTTCTAGTGCGAAATTTGTTGTCTCTTCGACTTTCCTCCTGAATCGACAGTCTTTTGCAAGGTGTCCCCCTTTTCCACAATTGTAGCAACTGTATGAGTTGCAATCCTTCGCAAAATGTCCATGTTTATTGCATTTGTAGCATTCGATGTTGGAGTTCGACCTGCCACCTCTATGACCACGTCCTCGACCTCGCCAATTTTGTTGACTTGCCTGTCCTCTTTCGAAATTGTTGTTCTGATAGCTTCGACCACCATCTCGACCTCCACGACCACGTCCTCGACCACGCTAGTTTTGAGATAAAAGTGCCCTTTCATCTCTAGTGGATTCCTTTGTCTGTTCTGCATTATCAAGTGTCTCCTCCTTCTTTTGTATTTTGCGTTGTTCGTGTGCCTCAAGTGAACCAGCTACTTCTTCGACAGTGATTGTCCCAAGGTCCTTCGACTCCTCTATTGCACATACAATATTTTCGAATTTTTCAGTCAAAGATCTTAAAGTATTTTCGACAACTCGAGCATCGGTCATTGCTTCTCCATTTCGTTTCAGTTGATTTACAACTGTTTGCACACGCATGATGTAGTCCGACACGGACTCCGTCTCCTTCATCTTCATCCTTTCTAATTCTCCTCGAAGAGTTTGCAAACGAACTTGCTTGACTCTATTTTCTCCACTGAACGCCGTCTCTAATGTATCCCACACTTGCTTCGAAGTAGTTGAACCAGCAATCTTCTCAAAACCAGATTCGTCTACTGCTCTAAACAACATGTATAATGCCATTTTGTCTTTCGACCGCGTCTCTTTCAACGCCTTGTTCTGGGCTGCTGTATTTCCTGTCGTGGTTTCTGGTTCTTCAAACCCTTCTTCTACAACCTCCCACACATCTAACGATCCAAGCAGCGCCTTCATCTGGATGCTCCAGTTCTCATAGTTTGGTTTTGACAATTGTGGCAATGGCATCTGGTTCATCGTGTTTGCCATGCGCTCTGATACCAATTTGAAGGTAACAGATCAAACTACTCTCTTCTGATATATATAGACTTGCAAAGGATTTGTTGCAAAAGTTAAAAATTAGGTTACAAAGAGAGGGTCTTTATATAGAGACCAGGGAAACATAAATAGACATAACATTTAATGATTAACTATTTCCTATGAAAGTTTGTCTGCCCTAGAGAATCTGTCTTTTGGCTTTCCAAGACTGCATTTAAATTTATCCAACATTGAGCGTGGGTAAGAACCTAGGATGTGTTACAGATCATGGAGTTAGATGATTAATGGGGTTTAATGGACATTTTACTCAAAAAGGTGTTTTAGTTATTTCACAAATATTAACCATTGGATTGACAGGCGATTAAATATGTGAGATGAAAGACAGGCGATTAGAAGATCACTTGTTTAGTTTGATGGAGAATGATGAAGAAACTTCGTTTTAGTGGGATCCCTGGTTTAAAGTAGGTGATGAGTATGAAGTATGAACTACAATTTTTTATAGATAAAGAGACGTATGTGGATGAAATGTTAAAATTGGAGTGATAGTTGAGTAGACATAGCTAACGTTGGAGACAACGATTGTTTACATAGGAAAAAGGCTGCATCAACAAATTATGATTTGTTGTATAATATTACCTCTGTTGCTTTTTATAAGAGACAAGTCAGTTTTTAGGTTCATTGAAAAACATATGAAATTGGAAAAAGAAGTAGTGTGAGAGTTCCACCAAGATCTGGGTTTTTTTTTGAGTTTTTCTTCTTTTCGAGCGGTTTTAACATGGAGGGTGAATGGCGCAGTGTAAAAGGGAGGAAGAATAGAGGTGCAGTAAGGCTAGTTTGGGACATTTTGAGGAAGGATGTTGAGGTGATTAAGAAGGAGGTTTTGGCTATCTTCATTACAGATTTCGGGGAGAATTGGTGTGCTAGAGATTTGTTCATAGAGTTCAAGGATCTGGGGCTGATTGAAGAAATTGTGATCCCACCTAAAAGAGACTGGCGAGGACATAGATTCGGTTTCGTAAGATTCATCAATGTGGCAGATGAGAATAATTTGGAGACTAAGATGGACAATGTATGGCTTGATGGGTCAAAGATGAGTGCTAACATATCAAGGATTAAAATAAAGGATTTGCAGAACAATACCAATCCAGTCAAATCAGAGTTACAGGAGAAGTTAAAAATTTCAAATCGGCCTTTTTTCCCGTTAACGCAGCAAGAGATGTTCCTAAGGTCACTAAGGCAGGGGGAGGTGTGGGTTCATCGAAAACTTACGCGGAAATAATCAAGGGAGACAAGGTGACGAATTCAGAGGAAGCAAAAGAGGTTTATCAAACGCTATTCTTTACATCCAGTGAAGCTGAAAAACTGAGATTCACCAAAGCTAAGGTAGGTGTCACAAGGAAGCCTGGAGATGCATATGCAGTGGCAAATAGTTTGCTGGAGGAAGGCATCTTTACCATATTTGTAACTGCCTTGGGTCTTAGCCTTTGTCTCCTAGAGGAATATGCTAAAGGAGAACTTGACACTTTGATTCACGAAGGGGGTGACTGGTTAAAGTTCTGGTTTGAAGAAGTTAGGGAATGGAAGATATCCGATGCTGAATGTGCAAGAGTTGCCTATGTATCCATCTATGGAGTGCCCTGTTTCACTAGAAATGACAGATTCTTGAACTTATTGTTAGCTGATTTCGGGAAGATATTGAATCCTCAAATATTGATGCAGAAGTGTAGCAGAATGGATGTTATCAGAGTTATGATTTATACAAATCACCTAGAATTCATTAGAAGCAGAATTAGGGCTTGTGTTGATGGTGTTTGGTTCAACATACTCATTATTGAAGATCAGATATGGGAATCAGGGGAAGCTAAAGACAATACATCTAGAACTAATTCAATGTCGGACGAGGATGTTTCTGACTCGTATCAAGGCTCGCACGGCGGAAGAGATGAGACGACAAGGAACAATCTGAATCAATGTCCCACAAAGCCTGGGAATCTGAACCACATCATTAATTGTGATGGTGACGTTGGAGCGGATAACCTGCAAAAGTAAAGCGACAGATTTCAAAATAAAAGAGGATATGCAGATAACATTAATTGCTACGATCTATTAAAGGAGAACCTTGCTACCTTTTCTGAGGGTCACAGTACCTCAGATGCCATTTCAATGAAATCTGTTAGCAGAGCGGTGGAAGTGAATCAAGGAATTGGGGTGAAGAGTCCTTTAAACAAAAATATAGAAGTGGTGGGCCCAGGTGGCTTATTTATTTCAAATAAACAAATGGGGATAAAAGTAAAAGAAGAGGTCAAGGAGAGATATTACATGCGTGGCGCGGGGAAAGAGAACGAAGTGGTCCCCAATTTTGTGAGTACAGCGAAAATTCATGTAGAATCAGTACCAAATGTGTTTGCTCAAGAGGTGGGTCATCCTTTTTCTCAAGTGGGCCAATGTAAGCATGTGGAATCTCCTCAAGTGGGCCAAGGGGAGAACGCTTCTTCTTTCTTAGTGGGCCAAGGAGGGAGTGTTGAACAGTATGTGCTGGAAGTTGATAAAACATGCATGCATGGGCGGATAAAAAATACCAAAATCATTTCAAAAGCCTCGAAGAATCACAAGGTGCCAATCAAGAAAGCATCTATACACTTCAAAATAAAGGAAGCTAGTACCAAAGGGAAACAAAGTTTAAGCTTTGATGATCATTGTCAGAGGGTAAAAAATTGCAAAAAGTCTAGAAAGAAAATTAGAGAGGTGTTGGACCTAGGGGATCAAGCAGAAAACTTTATCTACCCAGTAGAGAATCGTCTTCAAGAAGGGAAGGACTCTTTTTTGCTAGGAGCTTCACCTCATTCCAACAAGAACAAACTCTTCTTAAAGCCGAATTATTTGTCTGGAGGTCTACCTTTAACATGCGAATCTATTTCTAATGCCGATATCACAAATTGCAATAAAAGAATATCTAATGGAGTGTTGAACAAGGCGACGGAGGGGCTGTGGAATTCAATGGTTAAGCTTGGCATTAAAAACATCTCTAACAAATTTGATCCAATAGTAAAAGTAAAGGAAATGGAAGTAAGGGATTCCAAAGGGGACGAGGCGACGACGGGGATCAACAAACAACCTATTCCATGATTATTTTTTCTTTAAACTTAAGAGGAGGAGGTAGTCGGGCCAAGAGGAAGAGAGTCGGCTATCATATTCAAAAAGGGGAAATTGATATTTGTTTTATTCAAGAGACAAAATTAAGTGGCATAGAGTGTAATGTAGTGAAAGAAATGTGGGGTGACAACCAAGTGGAGTGGTCGTATTTGGATGCCAACGGGGCGTCGGGAGGCATTCTTACTATATGGAAAAAGGATCTCTTCAATCTAATCTTTAGTTTCCGTGTGTTGGCTGGAGATTTTGTTAGAAGAAAATATACTTTGGAAGAGTAAAGTTCGAAGAAAGATGGTTACTGATGACCATTTCGAAATGGCTACTGATGGCCATGTCCGAGGATGTTGTTTATAAAGATAATAAGTATTGGAGCTGGTTCGTATACGAAATTATCTTTAAAAGACTTAAGCGTTTTTACAAAATACGAAAGGTACTGAGGCTTGACATGTTTTCGTAGCATTCTCGGTATTAATTTCGTTGCCACGTATCGAAGGAGAATTCAAGCGGGATGATTTGAATTTCGAAATAATCTGTGTAACTGAACAAGTACAGATGGCGCCCCAGAAATTCGAAGCATATGCATGCAAGCAACGTGGCATCTTATTAGTATAGGACCGTTAGGGTCAAAATTAGTATAAATAAGGGTCTTAATGTTAGGATTCGATGTGTTCATTTTGTACAAATCACTCATAAATTACTCAAGTATCAAGCGTTAAGAGAACGAGTTCGCTGAGAAATGTACGTATGACACCACCATCTTTAATACGTTTGTATTCACTTTAATACAAGTACTTTTTCCATTATTTTTCTTCGTCTTTCGTTAATTTCCAGTCATTTACATTCCTGCAATTTTACCTTTTAGTTTTAACTTGTTTTCGAGACCTTTACTTTCTGCAATTTACATTCTTGCACTTTAAGTTTTCGAAAGTTTATCTTTGATACATCTTTCGCCAGAGTTATATTTACGTGTATAATAAGGTGATTGTTAATCTTTATATCTTGTCTATTTAACTCTTATATCGAAGACCAAATAATCAACCAATATGAATCAATTCATCATAAATAACAACCTTTTTGACTATGTCCTAGGATCAATCTAGTCGATCCTGCGAGTAACCAAAGTATATTCTATAGTTTGGAAGACTAGCGGTTGTTTACCGGAAATCACCGTAAACAAATTGGCACGCCCAGTGGGACAGTGTCAAACAGATTGTGTTAATTGGTTGTTTTGTTTTGTCTAGAACATATCAAGACCTTGTATGAACCTTAGGAATGGTAAATTGACCAACAGTGCACCACCGATTCCAAAGCGTAAGTACAACAAGAAAATGGTCAATTCGACCAGTGGAAGGGGGCAGCAACTAGCAAGATCCCCCACAAGGGTCAGGAACAGTATAAGCAAATACTACACATGTTTCGACATCTACAACACATGAACAGGAAATACCCGTTTCTGGAGGGTCTGCGGCTGCAGTTTGTTCCCAAGCCACGCCTGAAAACACAACAGGAACTGGCCCGATTTCCAGTTCGACTACCATACCTCATGCAACAGGCACAAACGAGACACTTCATTTCTCGACAAGCCAAGTACATTCTCCAAGGCCATTCTCACCCCCATTCGATGTATGGAGGCCTGGAAATCCTTATGGAATGCCATACACTTCTATGGCAGGCTCTACATATACTGCACCTAATGTCACGACATTTTCGCCTAGTACAGGTTCGGTAGGTCAAAGTGCATAAAATGCAGGCACGTCCAACCAGATGCCTTTTTTAACTTCTAATAGTCAAGCAGCGTTTAGGCAAGAAATGGACGCAAGTAACCACGATATGCTAGGTGTTCTTGCTAAGGAAATAGGGTCACTCTTTAACCCATTAGTAACAAATTTGGCCAGAACTAACCAGGAAAATGTAGAAATCTTCCAAAAAATATCATCTCAAATAAATCAAATGGCCAATTTTATGGGAGTTCCACAGACTAGGCGAAGAAACACCCAACCCCCTTATCGAGAGGGTGATCCGATTATGGAACGTATCTAAGATGCGGTTCCCCCGCCTAGGCAAACACCTGCGGACACAATTCCTCCGCCTAGAACAACAACCGCTGACACACTTCCCCCTGTTAGGACAGCAGCAGTTGAAAGGAACCAAGTGATAGATCTGGAGAACACAGGTCGAAGGACCGACTTTGGTCAACAAGAGACCATCGAAGAAAGACCCATATTAAGGATAGTTGGTAGGAACGAACATCCAGACGAAGTAGTCCAAAGAGTTAGGAGAGAAAATATGGCAACAGAAAATAACTTAGCTGCCATGATAGAGAGGATTATGGCCAATAATGGCCTTAACACTGGACTTCGACGTCCAAATTACTCATCCCCTATAGCAGAATTCATCATGCAAACAGAATTGCCAAGAGGTACCAAGGTACCCAAGTTCACGAAGTTTTCAGGGGACACTAGTGAATCGACGGTAGAACACATAGCCAGATATCTGACAGAAGCCGGGGATTTAGCCGGCAATGAGGATTTAAGGATTAAATATTTCCCTAGTTCGCTAACAAAAAATGCTTTTACTTGGTTTACAACCTTACCCCCAAATTCCATAGACTCATGGACACACTTGGAGAAATTGTTCCATGAGCAATTTTACATGGGTCAGACCAAGATAAGTTTGAAAGAATTGGCTAGCATCAAGAGGAAATTCACATAACCTATAGATGATTATTTGAATAGGTTCTGTTTGCTAAAATCAAGGTGTTTCACGGTTGTCCCAGAACATGAATTAGTCGAAATGGCTGCAGGCGGCCTAGATTATTCAATCAGAAAGAAACTGGATACTCAATATCTGAGGGATATGGCCCAATTAGTAGACAAGGTCCGACAATTCGAACGACTAAAAGCAGAAAAGGCCAGAGCAAATAAAAGTTACAAGAAGGAGAGGGTGGCGTATGTCGAAGCAGAAGACGCTGAGGGCGAACCATTCAAAGATTCATACAGCGTTGAAGAGGTCGAGATAGACCTAGCCGAATTAAAGGAGGCACCACCTTATTCTTGCAAGTTGCTTACTCCTTCGAATGGGAAAAATCCAGTCGAGAATGATAAAAATGATAGATTTGACGTCACTAAATGTGACGAAATATTTGATTTATTAGTAAAAGATGGCCAGATGATAGTGCCTCCTAATTCCAAAGTTCTTCCTTTAGAACAACGGAAGAAACGAGGCTTCTGTAAATATCATGGTTTCCTAGGCCATAAAACCTCACAATGTTTTCTTTTCAAGGATCTAATTCAGAATGCAATCAAGGACAGACGTTTGAAATTCGCTGACAAGGCAAAGAATCATATGAAGGTTGACACAAATCCTTTGGATGTTGCTGACACTAACTTGTGTGAACCATTCGATGTCAATATGGTGGAGGTGTCTGAAACTGATGTCGCTGAATTGGAGTTAATTTCATCTGGAAAGCAGGCTACTGAGAGCCTAAATGACAGTGTGACCTTCAATACTGATGTTGAAGGGTCTTCTGAGATCGAAATTAATGAAGATGTGGAGGAGAAAGTTGGTGAGGCCACTGAAGACCTCAGGATGAAACTCCAACAGATAAAGATCTCCGAAGCTTCCCCAGCAGGTGTCAACATGGTGAATGTTCGACATCCCTTATCCGAAATAGAGGAGTTGGAGAAATGTTTGTTGAGGGAACAAGGGAACATCAATGTGGCAAAGTTCCCACACAAAGTTGAAATTTTGAAAGAATATCTCTGGAGGTGCCATGAGAGGAATTGTGGACAAATGCTAATGTGTCCAAGATGTTCGATCATGTTGAATCGAAGGGTTCAAGCGAATTATGATAGGGCCCAACGAGAAAGGATGGAACAACCTTGGAGAGAAGGAAACTTGTTGTTGAAAATTTATCCAAGGCCAGAAGAGACTCTGGTGGGTTTCCTTGTCAGGTGTCACAAGGAAAATACATAAGTTGTTATGTGTCCCAAATGTGGGGCAGTCTATGATAACCTGATGGCACAATCTTTCGAAAGAACGATACTCATTACTGGTGGAGAGTCTCAAGGACTCCGTCCCAACTTGTATGTGTTCGACAGTCGAACACCATCAAGAAGGCCTGATAGTCCTCATCCCAAAGCTCGAAGAGTGACTTTCAAGCTTCCTGCGAACATACCCATGGATAGGTGGACACAAGCAGGTGCAAGAAACAAAAAATGGCGAAGTTGGGACCAAGGAGGAAGAACTGCAATGGCTTATAGAAAGCAATTCCAAACCTCAAATCGAGAGATGTACAGGTTGGAGAACTACAAGGGCAGGCATCCTATGTCTAGGTCTCAGTGGAGAAGACACCAAAGGATGAAGAAGGCCCAGAAAGAATATAAGGCGAAAGAGGTTGGAGAGTCTAGCAGTACTAAAATCCCAATGCAGGGGGCACGTTTGAGCAAACCACCTTTAGAACGTAAGTTGTTCAGTTCTCAGAACGAGAAAGAAGAAGAGAAGATGAATTCCAGTCCGTGGAAAGAGGATGACAGGATGACAAACGAATTTGACTCTGATGGTGTGTCATCTATAAACTTCAATTGCAACGTCGTGTATGTACTCCCTCATGAATTCAACCAGGAAACTGAAGCCGAAGATTGCGGAGAGGCTGATGCAGAAGAGATGGCAAGACACAGACCTGTGTGTTATTATGTTCTAAACAATGGATTTGTCGAAGAACAGAATGCTTTCTTCGAGAAACCTGACGAAGGTATGAGAAACCATCTAAAACCACTTTACATAAAGGCTAAGATTGAAAATGTTGGCATTAACAAAGTCCTGGTAGATGGGGGGGGGCAGCAGTGAATATAATGCTCCAATACATGCTGAAAAGGATAGGTATGTTCGATATGATATAAGGCTACATAACATGGTTCTGTCCAACTATGAAGGAAAAATAGGACAGACTTTGGGAGTTGTTCAAGTGAACTTAACTGTGGGTTCAGTTACAAGGCCTACTATGTTCATGGTGTTGCACCCCAAAATTTGCCCACTTATTTATTCCCTAATTGGCTTTCATACCATATTCATGTGCATACCTCATCTAGGACATTCATCCATTACATTCATTCATATCATTGTTACTGTTCAAGAAAATTGATAAGGAAAAGAGCTTCTGCTGAAGAAATTCTTGATCAAAAAAGGAGAAGATTTGAAGTCTGATTGTATGGCATCATTCCCATTGAAATTCTCCTAAAATCAGGGTTTTGTCATCTCTAAGTCAAAGCTTTGATTAAAAGATACAATCTCAGATTCATCAGGATTTCCAGATTAGGGTTTTTGACCAAAGTCAACCCTATTGACTTTTTGGTCAAAATTTAATCAGGAGATGATTGTCAGTGTGAAATGTGGTTGCTTTGAAGAAACAATTATGGGAGTTCGTTGTTTGGAAGTTGATGGAGAATTAGATCGGAAACGGATTAATCAAGGAATTCATCTGGAATAAAAAAAATCAGGAAAAAGTTGACTTTTTTGGTCAAAGTCAAAGTCAACTGTCAAATATTGACCCGTGGTGGAAAATCGGTCAAAGAAAATCAAAGAAATAAATAAAATCAAGAAATATTCAAACTTTCCAAATTTGGAAGGTAGTTGAAATGGGAAAGGCCAAAAAGGGAAAGTTCCTAACACTTAGAAAAAATTTGGGAATTTTGGAGTTTCCAAATATGGTTGACCAGCTCACTTCAAATCAATTTTACACATGAATCAAGGCTTTATTTCAAAAATATTTCAACATCAAAGTTTTTCAAATCATGGCCCTTTACAAGTTTGTAGTTGGAAGTTTTTGCATTTGAAGCTTGGATCAAGAGATATTGAGGATTGAAGTTTGAAATTCCAAATTGTTTCAAGTAAGGGTGCTGGGCAAAATGCTGGGCATGCGTGACACATTTATCAAACAGTTGATGTGCTGACTTTGAAGTTGGTTATTGAGGAACATAAAAGTCCATTCGGTGCAAACTTGGCATCAATCTCTTCTTCTATATGTCCTCTATCTAAAATGACCAAAATCAAGGTAATTGGATGAATATTGAATCACTTATGAAGTTCCAAAGTCACCTTCTCGCAAAGCTCAAGACACGTATGTGGCTGGGCACAAATCCAGGTCAAGCGTGAGCATTTCATCATACAACAGGCGTGCCATTTTAAACATCAATATTAAAGGTCCACAAATCTTCTCAAGACTCAAGCTTAGTGTCAAACTACTCCTTGACATGTCCTCTTTCCAACAAGCCATAGATAGTAGCAATGGAATGTGTATGGATTTAGGTAGAAGCATCCAAACTGAGGCCCTGACCAAGTCTCGTTTTTGCCAAAAGGACAAGCCCAGATGAAGTCACGCGCACACATAGTCTTGGCAGTGGTGGTTTCAGGAGTTCAGGACCATTTTTCTTCCATTTTTAAATGCCCATTCAAGATCTTTTGAACATTAAACCTTGCAAGCTTCATTCCCTCTTTAATTTGATGTCAAGTTTGTGTCATTTGGTGAGCTATGATGGAACTTATGAACATTCAAAGTGGGTACCATGGATAATTCACATGAGCAATCTACAAAAACATATACCCCACCATCGTTTTCCCCATACAGCCATGCACAATATATAGCAACCATTGCATACTAAGTCGTATGTAAACAAGCTCCACACTCATGATACACTGACCATGCAACCTCATGCATCCTTATATAAACCAAAGACCTTCACAGACTGAAGGGAGGCTCCATAACTTATTTTTTTCTCAGTTTCACACTCTTTTCCTTCGCCTTCACTCTCTCTCTCTCTCTCTCTCTCTCTCTCTCCCTTCATTCACATTTCAAAGTTTGTTACACTTTGTAACAAACTCTTCAACCACCATCTCTACCAACCTTCACCACCTACAATCCTCACCACCTTCATCTTCCTCCAATCATCATCATACCACAACCATCACCAATTCCTCCTTCACATCACTGGTTCACACGCTACAACCACAACTCAAGGCCTTCGTTTCAACCTTCGCTCTTCAAGATCTCGCTTTCGGATTTCTTCGGTGTGCGTTTATTTCGCGATAAAAGCTTCACATAACTCTAAATATCATCCTGTTCAACGTCAAACCTCAAGAGATAATCAAAAGCTAATGGAGATATAAGGGATCCCGAAGATAGTTCTTCACCGTCAATATCTTGCTCTCAAAGGTTGTAGAGTTTTCCGAAGTCTCTTTGCGGTTCGTCATCAGGTACGCTTCTGAAACTTTCTGAGCATGCCTAGAATTGCACGGCTAAGACATATGCATTCGGTAGATATGTGTTACTTCTTGTATGTGGATTCTGTTTGGTGATTATGTGAAGTAAGCTTGAGTTTCCATGGATCTAGATCTCGTTTTTGAACTCAGCACGTGTATAGAATCCTATGGATGTTTATATTTTCTGTTTCGGTGAAGTTTTGGATTTTGCAAGCATTGAAAACGCACTCGGTTTTAGAGATAGAAAGAGAATTAAGAAAAACCGAGGCCGGATTCGGAATCTATGCGGAAAAACGAGTCGGAACATGGTCGGCTTTAAGCTTTCGGGGAGTTTTTGTTGATCGCCGGTGGTGGAGACGGCCGGAAGGGATGACCGGAGAGTATCTCCGGCGTCTGGTTTGTTTGGTTCTGATTGCATACGTGTCGCTACTTTACTGGCTCATGCGTTCCACTATATTCCTATTTTGTTTTTATTCAAATGATTGAACTAGTATGATGGTGCGCTTTGATTGGTTCAGGAATTATTTTGTCTTTTAGTCACTTAAATATAGATGACCAATTGATACTAGTTTTATATTGTCACGTTACATTTTACTCACCATTTGTTAAATGATGCATGCTAACTGATTAACAAATAATGGAAATAACTGAAGTTGGGCCACGGATTTGATTGATTTCTGGGCCTTATTACTCTCTGGAACTACACCCTTGTATGACTAATGCACCCCACACTTTTATATCTGGGCCTGGGCGCTGTGCGCTATCTCCACCCCCTGAACAGAGCCAATTTTCTACTTTAACTGATTTTAATTCATTTGGTTTTTACTAATACACCCCCTACTGTTAATAAAAAAAAAACAAATAAGAAATAGATTTTTTATTCTTTGGCATAGTAATTCAATTTTGCTTAAACAAAAAAATGTGACAAAAATATTTTCTTACCAATTAGAAATTTTTTTAGGAATAATTGTTTTGATTAGAATTTTAATAATAGAATTTCTTTGAATTTTGGTTGGTTATTAAGTAATAAAAATACATAGTTTTTAGTTTCAATTCTTAAAAATAGTTTCAACATGATAAAAAATGCAAAATTGCTTGTGAATAATTTCATGGTTAGTTAGATTTTACTTATTTCTTTTTGTGAATATTTTCAATTCCTTGAGAAATGTCTAAAATACCCTTAGTTGTTAAAGTTGACTTTGGTCTACTTAAACAACTTTCTCCTTAGTTAATTCCCCTTAGATTTTAGTTTAGATATTAAATAGGAATTAGAATAACACTAGTCCCCCTTTCTCATTCTTTTTCTTTTACAACATTAAAACACCTAATAAATACTTGAAATAAAATCCCTTTAAAAAATACAAAGAAAACACCTAAAAAACATTAATAAAAAGTGAAAATCATTAAATAGGGGATGGAAGCTTGAATATCCCTTGCTTAAGGGAATCATTCGAGTGCTTGGATCTCCCTTGCTTAAGGGAACCATCCGAGCGTAAGTTCCCAATTTCTAAAAAACACAAACCTAAGGATAACTCGAATCTCCCTTGCTTAAGGGGTCCATTCGAAACATCCAAACTCTCTTCTGTCTCTCGCCCTCGTGGCATTCTTAAGAACATGTTGAATCCATTCCATAATTAGGCGTATAAGTCTCCAAAGGTCGAGCATCGTGGAGTGCGACTTTAACCTCTGTTCAACTAAAAAACACAAAAACATAGAAAATATTGAGCCGAACTACGGTCGCTCTGATTCCTTGTAAGGGATACGTAGGCATTGGGTCGCGGGGCCTAAGCGAGCACACTTGTAAATAATTCCTTCTTTTCCCCGTATTTCTTTTTGCATTCATTCGCATTTAGGTTTAGACATAGATACACCCTTTAGATAGAAACAAACATAGGTGGATACCATCGAGTACGATGGGCGTGAGGGGTGCTAGTACCTTCCCCTTGCGTAACCGACTCCCGTACCCTGTTCTCTGGTCGAAAGACCTTGTTCTTGTTCTGAGTTAGGTTTTCTGATATTCCTTTCCCGCGATGGGATGAATATATTAGTGGCGACTCTGATTCCATTTTTCGCGGTAGCGACAGCTGGCGACTCTGCTGGGGACGTTAGACCTATTGCGGGTCCGTACTTAGCGAGTCGATCCTAGCCTTTGTTTGTTTCTTTTATTGGGTGTTTATTTATTTGTTTATATGTTTACATTTTGTATAGATGTTTGCATATCATGTCTATTTCCTGTTTGCATATCATGTTTACTTTCCGCATGCATCTGGACTATATTATGGGTCCCCGTGGGGGCCACATATTTTTTCTGCTTTGTTTTGCAGGTGGGGGGTTTGTGTGAGGTAAAAGGCCCACTACCCAGGCCAGTGATACCTAGGATTAGCGTGGATGCTCATGTCAGCTCCCGTAGCGCTTGCTATGATCGAGTTTTGACATGGGGTACTGTCGCCCTCGATTTCGTGAGACGCAAACTGACTCTTCTTTTGCCTTTGAGTTTTGAAAATCAGAGAGTCACCACCGACTTTTATTTTATCCAATTAAGGAAAGGTTTATAAAAGAAACAGAAAAAGACCTTTAAGAGATTTTGGGTAAGGGGATAGGTTATACAAAGGGAAGGTGTTAGCACCCTTTGTATTCATGGTTATCCATGGGCTCTTAGTTGCTTAGCTCACTTGTTTGAATCGTTTGTCTTGCCTTTAAATGCTTGTATATGGTTTTAAATACGTTTGAAAAGAGTTAACTTTGTAATGATCCTTGTGCGGATGTATACAAAGTGTTTTGTCTTTCGAAAGATGTTTTGAAAAAGATCTTTAACTTCGTAATGATCCTTGTTTGGATATATACCAAGTATTGTCTTTTTTGAAAGTTTTGTTTTGAAAAACAGTGAATATGTGAGACATTTGTTGTTTTGATTTGAGCAAGCAATTAGGAGGTCTATCCTACATTATAAGGTCTTTTCCTATCTCTTTTAGAAAATTCTCCTCTTACCAGATGTAAACAAAAGTTTGAATTTGTATTTGAAACAGTAGAATTTGATTTTTGAAAAGAGTAACAGAGGGATTACCCTAAGAGGTGCAAGTGTGATTGTGTTCTGATTCAGATATTTTGTCTTTGATGTTAGTGATCTAACGCTTCAGTTTTTATCTTTGACATACACACAGTTTTATATGTACAGAAATTAAAGTGCGGAAACGTAAAATGCGGAAAGTAAATCTACGCTATTACATCGATTGTGCAGGAAATGTAAACTACGCTATTTACATGAATTTGACAACCTATACACTTATCTAGGAATTTTAAATTGCAATAAGATAAAAGAAATATTTTTTGATCTTTTGTATGATTGATTTTAATTAGAATTAATGCATGATTAATTTAATTAAAATGCTTAAAATTTGAAATAAAATTTAAACCTAAAAATTAAGTCTAAAATATGTTCAAAATGTTTGTCAATTAATTTTAAAACAAAACTAATTTTTTTTGGAATTTTTGAAATTGTTTTTTTTTGAAATTATTAAGTTAAATTAACATATAATTATACAAATAATTAAAACTTAAAGAGAAAAATATTCTAAATATGTACAAAATTAGTTTATAATATATAAACCTAATTTAATAAAAAGAACAATTTTTTTTCTGATTTTTTTGATAGGTTGGAATAATTAAAAAGCAAATATATACATATAATCTAATTAATTATACAAAATATTTAAATTATGAAGAAAAATAAAATATTTTTATATCAAAAAATAATATATTATTTTATTAACCTAAAAATATTTTTTTTTGTATTTTTTGGATTTTTAAAACTATTTTAAATTAATTTTACAAAGAAAATTAAATAAAAGGAAAATATATTAAGTAATGATCAAGTGTGATAGGTTGGAGAGTCCATGGTATGGACTGGTACATCATGAGCGTTGGATGAGTTGGCAAGTGGATCTGAGGGTGATTAGAGTGAGGCACATGGCAAAAGCGTAGACTGCAAAGCACAGGATCACATGTTAATTTTAAAAAAAAAAAACACGCGCGCGCTCTGGCCAATAGGGAGAGGCCACGTCTTCATCTTCTTCATCATAACACTTTTTACATCGCTCATTTGCAGGTGTTGTAAAAAGCTTCAACCTATTACACCTGTTAAAATAACGAATGCAAGCAAAACGTAAAATATATTTGGCGCGATGCCACCAATCAACTCGTCTTGTTCATACGAGTTCACTGGTACCAATTAAAACTTGTAATTTTGCATGGATCGTAAAGCCCTAATTTTGAAAGCAAGAACCCTAAAATGGTGGTTCCTCGTACAGGTGTCCAAACCTCAATTAAACTTCCAGAAACAATTAGTACATCAAACTAAACTCAAATATATGTCTACATCTTGTTAAACATGCATGAATGACCAGATATAGGGTGATTTATGTTTGAACAAACCGTGGTTTGTGTGGCCCGATTTGTGAGGTTTTGATGCTTAAAACTTATTTGGATACGTTCAGTGAAGTTCAGAGATGGTGTTTGAATACTTAGTTTGTATTGAAAATGACTTGAACTTAAAATTCGAATTTCAAGTTTCTTTGAATATTACAAGTTGTTACAAGAGTGATATATGCATATGGTAGGCTATGAATTCGGGTGTCCTTGATTGATGAAGCATGCTACTTCATTTATAGGCCATGAAGTGCTTAAAATTGAAGCTAAGAAGCATTGATGATCTTTGTTGAATTTTGGATTTGTTTAATATATTAAGCTTTGAATTCAAGCTACCATAGCTTGATTTTTCCACACCTCTTGCCCTAGGCCTGCCTTGTACCTCTCTTGCTGCAGATTGTAAGCTATCTTGGTGGCCTTAGCTTAAGAATCAAGAATTGCATCATTATTCTTCACCATTTCTTTTTCAATTTAATTTTAAATGTAATAAAATTAAACCAAAAAAGAAATAAAATGTTATGGGCCTTAGGTTGGTCGTGGGAGGCCCTTAACATTATTGGGAACATGTTTGGATCATGAAAACTTGGCCCCTTTTGGAAAAAAAACATTTTTGATCAATGTTGGTTTCATGCATTTTCCCAAAATATAGCCAACTTCAACAAGGCATAAATCCCTCAATTTTTATCATATGAAGGAGTTCTTGTACTTTTTAGAAACCTCAAGATGTCCTCTACAAGCTACTTTGGAAGCATTTTTGCATTTGGAGAAGTTATCTTGATGTTATGGCCTTTGACAAAAAACCACTTTTTGTTGACTTTGAAAATGACCTGTAATGTCTGAGCTCATATTTTCCAAATGGTGAATCCAATGACCATGGGACCAATTGCATTTGAAAGATAATCGAATTTCCTTCAAAATGAGCTTTGGTTGGAATTTTTTGAATGAATGAGGAGAGAGTTTACATATGACGATTAATAATCCATGCTATAACCAACAGAAAATAGATGATCGGGAGTGTAACCATCGCAGGTCCGCATTTTTCAGGACTATGCAGACAGAAGAAGGACATGATTACCGTAACAATGGTGATGACTATAAGAAAAAGTGTCTCCATCCACTTTTCCATTTTTTGCCGGGGAAGAAGAGAAAATAGATATGAGGTAGAAATTTGAGAGATGAGTTGAAATTTGATGTGAGAATTTATGGAAAAAATGAGAGGTATTTATAGAATGAAAAGAAGAATAGAGACGTTGGGAAATGAAGTGATTCCGTACAAAAAAGGAAAATTTGAATGGTAATAGGATTTGAAAGAAAGTGTATGGTAGGGTTTGAAAAGAGAGATGTATGGAATAAAGTTAAGATTTGATTTGAAAGAAAGAGATTTGGAAAGAAAGAAAGAGATTTTGAAAATAATAGAATATAGTACAAAAATTAGTGGGAAACAATAACAATTTAATTGTTACCAATACAGTCTGAATCCCCGGACTCTGTGCCTGCAAAATAAATTCTGTACCAATTGCGTCAGTACTATTTATTTGTAAATAAATCTCAAATAAATAGCGTGTGTGAAGTGATAAACAGTACTTGGCGTTTGCGTAGGAATAAATTCAACAGCGAACCCAAATACCGTATAAGAAAAATTCTAAGATTATATGAAACTCCCAATTTTTAGACAGAAGTCTGTTGTCTTCTTTTTTTGAAAAAGACGTGGGCAAATTTAGGGGTATAACAGTTGCCCCTATTCAATCTTCTTAAACCTGAAGAGACCAATTGGGATCTAAAGGTAGAAGATGATTGAATATTTAGATGCCCTGAAATTTGCAGTTACCTCCACCGGCAGTGATGTTGGAATTGTATTTGAATGTCGTCTGAGAAATGTTGTTTGCAGACCGAAACATTACCTGAGATGGGCCTTCAGATGCCATCTGGCAAATGTGTTGATGGTTTGTTCATCAAAATGAATCCATTGATTATATCTTGATGAAGGATTTGGAAACCTCTGCGTTGATCGTTACGGAGCCGTCCGAGGTTACCGCTTTAAATCTTGGAGGCTGATCGTTACAGAACTGTCCAAAGTTTCTGCTTCAGATTTTTGAATGCTGATCGTTACAGATCCGTCCGAGGTATCTGCTTTTAGATCTTGAAGATTGATCGTTGTGAAACCGTATGAGGTATCCGCTTTGGATCTTGAAGGTTGATCGTTGTGAAACCGTCTGAGGTATCCGCTTTGGATCGTTGAAAGTAGATCAGGAAGGAAACCGTCCAAGGTATCAACTTAGATCCGCTTTGCTTGTTTAGAATTAAAGCTCTTTAGAGTGAATCTTTGGTTTGATTATATCTGAAAAGAATGCTCGTGATTGAAGATAACTTGCTGAGGATATTCGTCCACCAGAAAAATCAAGTTAGTGATATGCAATGTCATGATGCATGTAATCTATATGTTGAGATTCTCAAATTAAATGAGAACCATGCATGTTATGTATGCATCTGTCATGAAACATTATATGATATGCATGAATATGTGTATGATGTATGATTTATGCAGTTTAGAGCGTATCAAACTTCTGGTTGGGAAAATAAGTCCCTGCTTGCTATGATGGTATTATGACCGTTGATGATCTTTGCTATCTTGCTCGAGTATACTTAGCTGGGGAACTTCCTTACGAATCAGGATACTCTGTTGAAGGATCTTTGAATACCTCTTGGGGATGAAGGTAACTCGAAGGTTCTAATACACCCTGACTAGGAGTAAGAGAGATAGGTAATCCTCCGATGCACTATTTGATCAAGCCTCGATGTGGAGGATCACACCTTCTGGGGATATTGTTCTTGAACAGTCCTCCTGGAGAATAAGGCTTCTCGAATCACTTTGTTGGAGAGAAAAATCTCGTTGAGAAACATACTGAGAAATGCATCTCTGTTAGGAAAATTTTCTTCCAATGCTGGTGTTGGGATGATGCCCAGATGATTGGGACATTACCTGAATGCTATTCCTGTTTTTCTTGTTAATCATATTCAAATGCATATGTTCATTCAAAATTATCATTGGGACGTTTACGCGTTCAAAACAGAAAAAGTGAAAACATTGATTTTGAGCGTGAATTGTGTTGATTTTGAAAGAGGGCCATAATAGGCGGATTAGTACAAGGAGACAAAAATCCTAGTAGTAGGAAATTGTCATAAAACTTTGAAAAGTAAAATAGCTATGTGGAAACAATCCAGTCAAGTTTCAATTCTGCTATTGCCAATCTGTCTTCGAGTATCTCATCCCTCACTTGTTGGAAGAAAATGATTGGACTGATTGGTGCCTTTGATGTGTTGAACCTTGAATGTGAGTAAGTAGCCAAACAGGACATAGTCGTATGCTTTATTCCCTAACTTTTTCCTAGGCTGCCTTTTCAGATTTTCAGCCTACCGGGATAATTATTTTTAGTCTCTAATTTTTGCCTGGATCGCCCTTTCAGGTTTTCAATCCACCGAGACGCTCATTTTTGCCTAAGTCGCCCTTTCGGGTTTTCAACTTAGCGAGCTTTTCTTTTCTTTAAGCGAAGTACTTTTTGACTATGTCCACATTTACAGGGTGTGGGAAATCTTCTCCGTCCATAGTAGTAAGCAACATAGCTCCGCCGGAGAATACTTTCTTGATTACAAATGGTCCCTCATAAGTGGGAGTCCACTTGCCCCTGGGGTCACCCTGTGGTAGGATGATGCGTTTGACAACCAAATCACCGATTTGATATGTCTGACTCTTGACTTTCTTGTTGAAGGCTTTGATCATACGTTTCTGGTACAACTGACCATGACAAATAGCCGCAAGTCTCTTCTCATCGATCAAGTTTATCTGGTCCAATAGAGTCTGAATCCAATCGTCTTCGTCTTGATCGGCTTCTTTCATAATCCTTAGGGAAGGAATCTGAATTTCAATTGGGAGAACTGCCTCCGTACCATAGACTAAGGAAAATGGAGTTGCCCCTGTTGAAGTACGCGCTGATGTGCGATAACCATGAAGAGCAAAAGGTAACATCTCATGCCAATCTTTGTAGGTTACTGTCATTTTCTGTATAATCTTTTTGATGTTCTTATTGGCAGCTTCCACAGCGCCATTCATCTTTGGTTGATATGGAGATGAATTAAGATGTTTGATCTGGAACTACGTGCAGAGTTCGGTAATCACCCTGTGGTTTAAATTTGTGCCATTGTCCGTGATGATCCTTTCAGGGATGCCATACCAACAAATGAGATTGTGCTTGATAAACCGGGCCACAACATTCTTGGTAACTGAAGCAAACGAGGCTGCCTCTACCCATTTTGTGAAGTAGTCAATAGCGACCAGTATGAAACGATGTCCGTTGGAAGCAGTAGGCTTGATTTCTCCAATCATATCAATACCCCACATTGCGAAAGGCCAAGGAGCCGTCAGAACGTTTAATGGAACTGGCGGTATATGCACCTTGTCGGTATAGCCAACTTCAACAAGGCATAAATCCCTCAAGTTTTATCATATGAAGGAGTTCTTGTACTTTTTAGAAACCTCAAGATGTCCTCTACAAGCTACTTTGGAAGCATTTTTGCATTTGGAGAAGTTATCTTGATGTTATGGCCTTTGACAAAAAACCACTTTTTGTTGACTTTGAAAATGACCTGTAATGTCTGAGCTCATATTTTCCAAATGGTGAATCCAATGACCATGGGACCAATTGCATTTGAAAGATAATTGAATTTCCTTCAAAATGAGCTTTGGTTGGAATTTTTTGAATGAATGACGAGAGAGTTATGGTCATTCAAAGTTCAGTTGACTTTTTAGGAGAAAACCCTAATTTTGAAACTTAGGGTTTTGTTGATTTTTGATCTTTTCTTGATGAATTTTGATCAACCACTAGTCAAATGATGAATCCTTTGACAAAATATGGATGTTGACAAAAAATTTCATTTTTTACTGTCTGTTGACTTTTTGGTCAAACGGGTCGTCTGTTGACTGTTTGAGCTGTCGATTGCGCGTCCGAGCGAATCGAAGTTTGAAAATTTGTCTGGTGGTACTTTGAGACATATGGAGGTACATGAAATCCATTTGAAGTCTCAAAAAAACTCGTTCTCCTGAAAAAAACAAAAACCCTAGTTAGGGACTGTTTGTGTAGGAGACAGTCGAGCGTACGTGATTTTTGTGCAGTGCTGAGTCTTTGCTAATCTTGATATTGTCAGAAGACTTCTAGGACAAAAATCTTGGAATTTTGAAATGTGAAATATTGATTTGAATGATGGTACAAAACACGGAGAAACGTGCTGTCATCGGGTTTGATTGTTAACTGGCTGTTCGGATATTAACGTAATTGTTAAAGTGAAAACTTAACAGTTAAAGTTAATTTTTTTCTTTTTGTTTTTGTTGTGTTAATGATGAGAAATTATTTACATGGTTTGTTAGAAAAATACAAACATAACAAATAATTTAAAATACACCGTACGCGAACGAAATTACCGCCAATAATAAGATCGAAAAGGATTTAATGCACAGAAAAATAAATATTTAACTAGCAATAAACACATATAATATTATCTTACTAGTTAAATGACGGTATAATAGATAGTGTAATACTTAATACTGACAGTACAAATATTACCTAAACAAAACGTAGTAAACAGTACGGTAAATATAAAGAACGGTACATTCTAAAAACAGAAGATACGACAAACTTTACATATGACGATTAATAATCCATGCTATAACCAACAGAAAATAGATGATCGGGAGTGTAACCATCGCAGGTCCGCATTTTTCAGGACTATGCAGACAGAAGAAGGACATGATCACCGTAACAATGGTGATGACTATAAGAAAAAGTGTCTCCATCCACTTTGCCATTTTTTGCCGGGGAAGAAGAGAAAATAGATATGAGGTAGAAATTTGAGAGATGGGTTGAAATTTGATGTGAGAATTTATGGAAAAAATGAGAGGTATTTATAGAATGAAAAGAAGGATAGAGACGTTGGGGAATGAAGTGATTCCGTACAAAAAAGAAAAATTTGAATGGTAATAGGATTTGAAAGAAAGTGTATGGTAGGGTTTGAAAAGAGAGATGTATGGAATAAAGTTAAGATTTGATTTGAAAGAAAGAGATTTGGAAAGAAAGAAAGAGATTTTGAAAATAATAGAATATAGTACAAAAATTAGTGGGAAACAATAACAATTTAATTGTTACCAGTACAGTTTGAATCCCTGGACTCTGTGCCTGCAAAATAAATTCTGTACCAATTGCGTCAGTACTATTTATCTGTAAATAAATCTCAAATAAATAGCGTGTGTGAAGTGATAAACAGTACTTGGCGTTTGCGTAGGAATAAATTCAACAGCGAACCCAAATACCGTATAAGAAAAATTCTAAAAACCAAGTATTCATAAAATCAGGATATTTATGAAATAAAAATCCAAGATTATATGAAACTCCCAATTTTTAGACAGAAGTCTGTTGCCTTCTTTTTTTGAAAAAGACGTGGACAAATTTAGGGGTATAACAGGTACCGCAACTGGGCGAGGTTCTTTCATGGAACACTGTGTCTGGCACGCTTGTTGCCTCAAACACTTTGTACCCCGTGGGAACTGTAGACCCTGGTGACCATTAGGGACCACCTGTCCGTGTCTAGACTACATACCTGTGAGATTGGGGTGGGACAGGAAACCTTGGCTCCTACATACCTTGGCTTCTTCATATTTGAGGTTGGACCTTTATTTGGTCTGTTCTCATGGTGCTTGATATTCTGGTATTCAAAAAGGCATCAAACCTCTGATCCTGTGACATTTGACCTGTGCAGAAGTTTTACATCAGTTATTCCGAGGATTGCACAGTGGTTATTAAGATTATATGGATCTTGATCCCATGCTTTTACATTTCATAACATCATTACTTTATCCACTTCATTTGTGGGGGATTCTAAAGTCTATTTCCAAAAAAAAAAAAAAGAGGAAAAAAAGTAGAAAAATAGTAAAGAAAAAAGAAAAAAAATACTATATGCAAAAAAAAAAGAGAATAAAAGAGAAACAAAAGTATGAAAAGACTTTAGGATCTCTTAGAAATGAAACATGCATTCATACTATCATGCATTTCATATGTCTCTCAGAAGCTTATGGGGGCCCTTTCTACTCAGATTCTGATCTCAGCAACAAAGTCGACTTCTCACCGCTATGTGCTTGAAAGTTAATAATGGAACAACTCCGTGGGGTTTGACTAAGATGAGGATAATTTGGAAATTGAAGTCTTCAAGTTTCCGATTATTGAAATTGGCAAAAGGTTCCACCTCTTGGAGGAAAGGTTGAAAGCCATAAAAGTTTGTGACTCCTTCGAGTTAGACATTGTGTGTTTGTGCCCAGTGCTTGATATCAAGAGCTGCAAAGGTCATTTACTCTCACTCCGAATGGTTTGAATATTGAAGCTAAATTGGTAACCATCTCTTGTATATACGTGGAAGTTGCTTGGGGCTCCCGACCAAGGGATAAGCAAGACGTATTCTGGTCTTGAGCACTGCACCATTTGCATTGCTCGAATCCCTAAAGCACTACAAAGTTTTGTGACTCCGTCAGAATCTTTTGCCATTTGGTAATCAAGAGTGTTCTACGAAGACTTTTCTCATTCTCAAGTTGTTGCTTCATATCATATGTCATCTCTTCCCGAATCTCAGTGGCCTTTGCTCGTCAACACAGAAAGAAAGAATATGAGAAATGAACCAGTGTAATTTCAGTGCCTTGTGCTCAGTTATATCCATGATTGTTGGTATTCCAGTTGGTGTTTTGGGTCTTCCTCACCATGTATAGCTCTCTTGAGTTCGATGATAATGCAATATTCTTTCATTCATGATTGTGGTTACTGTTCTAACATCTACGTTTGGGGCTCCCGACCGAGGGATAAGCAAGACATTGTCTATCTTGAGTATTGCATCATTTGCATTGCTCGAATCCCTAAAGTAAGGCAAAAATGTACCACTCTCGTACGCCTTTGTTGGAATATTCTTCTGGGGAGTAATCTAAAGTGTGTGGAAGGAACATATGATAATGCTAAGTGGTTACCACGCTGGGGCACCTAGCCATTCAACTGAAGGTGGTAGGACATTCAAAGGCAGAATTCAAGTCCTCGTTGATTTCAAAACAACCACATCCACGCCAAGAGGTTTTATACACAAACGGAAGTCTCGATGGGGTATCCAAAACTGCAAAAGGCATTCGAGAGCAATAAGTCCATACGAAGTCAAGTCTCCTCAATAATGGCATTCATTTAAGATCTTTATTGCATTCTCATTCGTAATGTTTCATCCTTTGTTTAAGCATTGATTGCATGTAAAAATTTGTTAATTTCTGAATGAAAATCATGATACATTGTTTATGTTTGTCTTGAAGTAATCCATTCGTTTTCACTTATAAAAATGTTTTGGCACTACGATACCAACTTTTATTAATCTCTTGCTTAGGCAACGAGCGGAGGGAGAATGATGAAAAAAAAGCAAAATCCCTAATTGTGTGTTTTTAAATAAAACCCTGCTGATGATGTACAAGCATTGTTTCAAATCCCCAAACACCGGAGATATAAGGGAGATAGACCCTCGTCAACCCCTTTGAGCCTTGAAGTAGGAGTTTCTTTTCTGTTCAGAAAAAACCCTCATTTTTAACCCTAGGGCAGGGTAGTGTTCATTTAACTCGACCAAGTGTTCAAAACTCACCAAAAAGTATGCATCTAAGGATACGACAATGGTTATCCTGCAAAAGGTTGAGGAAAGTCAAAACCGTGATGGTTATCCCTCACCTACCGAGAGGACAAAAGATGATGATGCCACAATGGTAATCCTTCATTAATCATGGAATGAGGCAGTCACAATCACTTCCAACGAATCAAAGACAATGCGAGGTCACACGACTTGTTCAAGAAAAAAAAAGAAAAAAAATATGGCAAAAAAAAAGGAAAATAAAAAAGGATGAAAGAAAAGAATATAGCAATAAAAAGAAAAAGGATGGTCAAATAAAGAAAGATCAAAGTCGTGTGATAATGAATCAGAAGAATAAAAGGTGAAGCGACTGCCATGTCCGAAAAGACCTCATTGATTCCTCAACCATTTTAAAATTCCTCGTGAGGAATGAGCACTCATGTTGAGTTAATTGAACTTAGGGATGGTGAACATCACGAAGGGGGTGGGTACCAAATAATTTTGAGCCCAAAAATCCTTTGTTTCTGAAAACCATGAACCTGGCCAAATTACAACCCTTAAAAGTCCTAATTGAAGTAGGGTTTATTTCGAAAGCGCACTCCGATGAAATAGAGTTTAGCTGACTCCCAATGAAGTGTAACACATATCCATGTTGGTATCATATGCCCGCTTTATCATTTCATTCACAAGAGGTGGCCACCTCATTGCATAAAAAGTTTCTTTAAACTTCAAGACTAACATAGGCTTTGCATTAGGATTGTCATTCTTATGATTAACATTTGTTTGCATACAAAACATTTGCTTAAACATCGAAGAAGCTTCCATGATGAGAATCCATGAAGAGCTTAATCATGTCAAAGTAAAAGAGACTTGAGAACTCCGTATTGTAAAAAGAAATCATTTCAGAGAATGATTATCAAAGCAAGTTGTCTGAAGGCTCCATTGAGCATGTGCAGTTTGATGCCCTCGTTGTTTGATCATTAAGGGGAAAGTGCTGGAAGACTCCGCTGAGCCCGATCAGTTTGATACTGTTCTTGATTGGTTACCTAGAAAGGAAAGGTTTGAATGTTCCATTGAGCAAAACAGTTGATACCTTCTTTGATTGACTACCCTGAGGGGAGAAATCTGAATATTCTGTTAAGTAGATGCTTTTTGATTTGGTATCCTGAGGAAACAGTTTGAAGACTCTAGTGAGCGTGATAAGGTTGCTTCCATATTTTGGTTGACTTCAAGGGAAGTAAACTTGAGGATTCTGATAAGATGTACATAATCAGGGGCAGTCACGATGAGGAATCTCTCTCGTGAGTTCAACCAACCTGGGGCAATCAAATCGAGATTTGACATCTCAAATTCAACCAATCTGGGTTAATCAAGTCGAGGAATCTCTCTCTTGATTTCAATCAATCTGAAGTAGTGAAGTCGAGGAATCTCTCAAACTCACTCAATATGGGGCAGTTACGTCGAGATTCGAAAAATCTCTTCAAGGATCCGTGGATCAAGAGAAAGAACATCTCAAATGCTTGAATAGGCTGGCGCTAATTATCCCAAGTAATTGCGGTGTAAGAATCCTTTCGAGGCAAATGTCTTCTTTAAATCAGATATCTTCACAAGTCAGGCAGCCTGGGGCATAATCATTTTTGTTTGTAATGAAGGAACCATCATTCACTTGTAAAGTGCAGTTGACCATCACGGAGTTGATAGGTATCACAATGCTCTTCCCCAACAAGTTACTCTCTCCCCGAGCATAGGAGTTTATTTCTCCTGAGAGTTAGTCCCATTCATCAAGCATAGGAGTTTATTTCTCCTGAGAGTTAGTCCCATTCATCAAGCATAGGAGTTTATTTCTCCTGAGAGTTAGTCCCATTCATCAAGCATAGGAGTTTATTTCTCATGAGAATTCATTCTCTCCCCGAGTATAGGAGTTTATTTCTCATCGGAGTTGTTCCACTCCTCCTAACAGGGGTTCCTCATCAGGATTTGTTATCCCAAAAAAGGTGAGTCGAGGGAATCTCCTCATGTTAAAAATTATCCAAGTCGTGGCACTTGGTGAGAAGTCAGAAGTTATTCTAGCATATCTTACAAGTTAAAGTCCAATGGCACCCCCACAGAGTTCTTAACACTAAGGGGATTCTCCCTAGTGTTTACCTCTCCCGAGGTCAGAGACGAAACTCGATCGACAAGTCGATAGAATATTCTCTAAAGGGCCCTCGTCATCTCTGCATATAGTAATCATTTCATTCACATTGCATCTACAAAAAGCGTAGCATTTCCATGAATATGGAGCATTACGCCATGGAAAAATTCAAACATGCATCAATGCATAAGCCAAGTTTGTGTGTGCTTCAAAGGCACAAGGTAATATATCCCCAGAAGAAGTCTCACTTTCTCTCTCTAGTGTGGATTGGATACAAAGTCATTCTTCATGAAGATCATTGTCCCTTTGGTTATTTCCCTTTTGCCGAGTTCAATCGTTTGGATAACCCATACTTTGTGTGTGGCAATTCAAGTGATTGTCACTCTTATAGAATTACACCCCGCCTTTTGGCCTGAGGGAACCATGTAGTTCTTACGTTCCATATGTAACAATACCTCTTTCAAATACCAGTATTTACTGGCGTCATCTAATAGAGTCTGGTCGTCACCAGTCCTCTCTTTGTATTCACTTTTTGTGAGTCCCCTTACTGCCTTTTGCATAAGGGATACCTCTTGCTTCTTGCAAGTTTGCTTTGGTTACTTTCCCGTATGCTGCGTGCAGATTAGAGTGTGAATGAGGGTGGACATTCAACCCATCTCGTTTTTCAATCATTTGGGTAATCATACTTGGTGTGTGGCAACTCGAATGAATGCCACTCTTGAAGAGTACACCCCGCGTTTTGGCCTGAGGGACCCATGTAACTTTTATGCTTCGTAAGCATCAATTTCTCCGTGAATGTTCGGTGGTTACTGTCATCCGCGTGTCGAGTCTAGTCGTTACTAGTCTTGTTATGGTTATTTTCCCACATGCCGTGTGCATAATAGAGTGCGAATGAGGGTGGGCATTCAACCCATCTCATTTTTCAATCATTTGAAATCCATACTATGTATGTGGCATTTCGAATGATTGCCACCCTTGAAGAGTTATACCCCGCCTGTTGGCCTGTGGGATTCATGTAGTTCTTATGCTTCGCAAGCATCAATACCTTCTTGAAAGCCCAGTGTTTACTGGCATCCCCTGATTGATTCTAGTTGTCACTAGCCTTTCTTTCAGTCAAGCCCAATGGTTATTGGCATCGCCTTCAAAGCCCAATGGTTATTGGCATCGCCTTCAAAGCCCAATGTTTATTGGCATCGCCTTCAAATTCAGTGTTCATAAACCTCCCCGATAAGAGTCTAGTCGTTACTAGTCTTCTTCAGTCAAGTCCTATAATTATTGGCATCTCTTTCCTTAAATTCCCATGGTCATGGATATCCTTCAAATTCTGGTTGTTACCAGCAAAAGTCCTGTTGTTATAGGCATCCTTTGGTTGAGTCTAGTTGTTACTAGCCCTTTCTGTAAAGTCCTGTGGTTACAGGCGTCCTATAGTCAGTTCTAGTTGTTACTAGTCTGCTCCTTTTAAAGTCCTGTCGTTACAGGCATCCTTTGGTTAGGCCTGATTGTCATTAGTCCTCCCCTCTAAAGTCTGGTTGTTACCAATAAAGGTCCTGTTGTTATAGGCATCCTTTGGTCAGTTCTAGTTGTTACTAGTATGTTCCTTTAAAGTCCTGTTGTTATAGGCATCCTTTGGTCAGTTCTAGTTGTTACTAGTCTGTTCCTTTAAAGTCCTATTGTTACAGGCATCCTTTGGTCCGTTCTAGTTGTTACTAGTCTGTTCCCTTAAAGTCCTGTGGTTACAAGGCATCTTTCGGTTAGGTCTGATGGTTATTGGTCCTCTCCCTCTAAGCCCGGTTTTTACCAGCAAAAGTCTAGTAGTTACTAGCCCTTTCCTTAAAGTCCTGTGGTTACAGGCATTCTCCGGTTGGGTCTGATGGTTATTGGTCTTTCCTTTCAAAGTCCGGTTGTCACCGGCAAAGGTCCAGTAGTCGACTGGCGTTTCATGTTTATATCAAGCATTTGATTGTACCCCTTGGTTGGAGTCAGTAGTAACTGGTGTCCTCTTTCAAAAATCTCAATTGCGATTTTGCCTCAGAGTTGTTATTCCAGAGCGCAAATTTTAAGGTTCTTTGGTATTCAATCCACTTACACCTCAAATGTCCATAACTTGTATCGTTCATACATTCAGGTCCAAGAAGATTGAATAGGGGCAGCTGTTGCACCCCAAAATTTGCCCACTTATTTATTTCCTAATTGGATTTCATACCATATTCATGTGCATACCTCATCTAGGACATTCATCCATTATATTCATTCATATCATTGTTACTGTTCAAGAAAATTGATAAGGAAAAGAGCTTCTGCTGAAGAAATTCTTGATCAAAAAAGGAGAAGATTTGAAGTCTGATTGTATGGCATCATTCCCATTGAAATTCTCCTAAAATCAAGGTTTTGTCATCTCCAAGTCAAAGCTTTGATTAAAAGATACAATCTCAGATTCATCAGGATTTCCAGACTAGGGTTTTTGACCAAAGTCAACCCTATTGACTTTTTGGTCAAAATTTAATCAGGAGATGATTGTGAGTGTGAAATGTGGTTGCTTTGAAGAAACATTTATGGGAGTTCGTTGTTTGGAAGTTGATTGAGAATTAGATCGGAAACGGATTAATCAAGGAATTCATCTGGAATCTGAAAAATTAGGAAAAAGTTGACTTTTTTGGTCAAAGTCAAAGTCAACTGTCAAATATTGACCCGTGGTGGAAAATCGGTCAAAGAAAATCAAAGAAATAAATAAAATCAAGAAATATTCAAACTTTCCAAATTTGGAAGGTAGTTGAAATGGGAAAGGCCAAAAAGGGAAAGTTCCTAACACTTAGATAAAATTTGGGAATTTTGGAGTTTCCAAATATGGTTGACCAGCTCACTTCAAATCAATTTTACACATGAATCAAGGCTTTATTTAAAAAATATTTCAACATCAAAGTTGTTCAAATCATGGCCCTTTACAAGTTTATAGTTGGAAGTTTTTGCATTTGAAGCTTGGATCAAGAGATATTGAGGATTGAAGTTTGAAATTCCAAATTGTTTCAAGTAAGGGTGCTGGGAAAAATGCTGGGCATGCGTGACACATTTTATCAAACAGTTGATGTGCTGACTTTGAAGCTGGTTATTGAGGAACATAAAAGTCCATTCAGTGCAAACTTGGCATCAATCTCTTCTTCTATATGTCCTCTATCTAAAATGACCAAAATCAAGGTAATTGGATGAATATTGAATCACTTATGAAGTTCCAAAGTCACCTTCTCGCAAAGCTCAAGACACGTATGTGGCTGGGCACAAATCCAGGTCAAGCATGAGCATTTCATCATACACCTGGCGTGCCATTTTAAACATCAATATTAAAGGTCCACAAATCTTCTCAAGACTCAAGCTTAGTGTCAAACTACTCCTTGACATGTCCTCTTTCCAACAAGCCATAGATGGTAGCAATGGAATGTGTATGGATTTAGGTAGAAGCATCCAAACTGAGGCCCTGACCAAGTCTCGTTTTTTTCCAAAAGGACAAGCCCAAATGAAGTCACGCGCGCACATAGTCTTGGCAGTGGTGGTTTCAGGAGTTCAGGACCATTTTTCTTCCATTTTTAAATGCCCATTCAAGATCTTTTGAACATTAAACCTTGCAAGCTTCATTCCCTCTTTAATTTGATGTCAAGTTTGTGTCATTTGGTGAGCTATGATGGAACTTATGAACATTCAAAGTGGGTACCATGGATGATTCACATGAGCAATCTACAAAAACATATACCCCACCATCGTTTTCCCCATACAGCCATGCACAATATATAGCAACCATTTCATACTAAGTCGTATGTAAACAAGCTCCACACTCATGATACACTAACCATGCAACCTCATGCATCCTTATATAAACCAAAGACCTTCACAGACTGAAGGGAGGCTCCATAACTTATTTTTTTCTCAGTTTCACACTCTTTTCCTTCGCCTTCACTCTCTCTCTCTCTCTCTCTCTCTCTCTCTCCCTTCATTCACATTTCAAAGTTTGTTACACTTTGTAACAAACTCTTCAACCACCATCTCCACCAACCTTCACCACCTACAATCCTCACCACCTTCACCTTCCTCCAATCATCAAATCATCATCATACCACAACCATCACCAATTCCTCCTTCGCATCACTGGTTCACACGCTACAACCACAACTCAAGGCCTTCATTTCAACCTTCGTTCTTCAAGATCTCGCTTTCGGATTTCTTCGGTGTGCGTTTATTTCGCGATAAAAGCTTCATATAACTCTAAATATCATCCTGTTCAACGTCAAACCTCAATAGATAATCAAAAGCTCATGGAGATATAAGGGATCCCGGAGATAGTTCTTCACCGTCAATATCTTGCTCTCAAAGGTTGTAGAGTTTTCCGAAGTCTCTTTGCGGTTCGTCATCAGGTACGCTTCTGAAACTTTCTGAGCATGCCTAGAATTGCACGGCTAAGACATATGCATTCGGTAGATGTGTGTTACTTCTTGTATGTGGATTCTGTTTGGTGATTATGTGAAGTAAGCTTGAGTTTCCATGGATCTAGATCTCGTTCTTGAACTCAGCACGTGTATAGAATCCTATGGATGTTTATATTTTCTGTTTCGGTGAAGTTTTAGATTTTGCAAGCATTAAAAACGCACTCGGTTTTAGAGATAGAAAGAGAATTAAGAAAAACCAAGGCCGGATTCGGAATCTATGCGGAAAAACGAGTCGGAACATGGTCGGCTTTAAGCTTTCGGGGAGTTTTTGTTGATCGCCGGTGGTGGAGACGGTCGGAAGGGATGACCGGAGAGTATCTCCGGCGTCTGGTTTGTCTGGTTCTGATTGCATACGTGTCGCTACTTTACTGGCTCATGCGTTCCACTATATTCCTATTTTGTTTTTATTCAAATGATTGAACTAGTATGATGGTGCGCTTTGATTGGTTCAGGCATTATTTTGTCTTTTAGCCACTTAAATATAGATGACCAATTGATACTAGTTTTATATTGTCACGTTACATTTTACTCACCATATGTTAAATGATGCATGCTAACTGATTAAGAAATAATGGAAATAACTGAAGTTGGGCCACGGATTTGATTGATTTCTGGGCCTTATTACTCTCTGGAACTACACCCTTGTATGACTAATGCACCCCACACTTTTATATCTGGACCTGGGCGCTGTGCGCTATCTCCACCCCCTGAACAGGCCCAATTTTCTGCTTTAACTGATTTTAATTCATTTGGCTTTTACTAATACACCGCCTGCTGTTAATAAAAAAAAAACAAATAAGAAATAGATTTTTTATTCTTTGGCATAGTATTTCAATTTTGCTTAAACAAAAAAATGTGACAAAAATATTTTCTTACCAATTAGAAATTTTTTTAGGAATAATTGTTTTGATTAGAATTTTAATAATAGAATTTCTTTGAATTTTGGTTGGTTATTAAGTAATAAAAATACATAGTTTTTAGTTTCAATTCTTAAAAATAGTTTCAACATGATAAAAAATGCAAAATTGCTTGTGAATAATTTCATGGTTAGTTAGATTTTACTTATTTCTTTTTGTGAATATTTTCAATTCCTTGAGAAATGTCTAAAATACCCTTAGTTGTTAAAGTTGACTTTGGTCAACTTAAACAACTTTCTGCTTAGTTAATTCCCCTTAGATTTTAGTTTAGATATTAAATAGGAATTAGAATAACACTAGTCCCCCTTTGTCATTGTTTTTCTTTTACAACATTAAAACACCTAATAAATACTTGAAATAAAATCCCTTTAAAAAATACAAAGAAAACACCTAAAAAACATTAATAAAAAGTGAAAATCATTAAATAGGGGATGGAAGCTTGAATATCCCTTGCTTAAGGGAATCATTCGAGTGCTTGGATCTCCCTTGCTTAAGGGAACCATCCGAGCGTAAGTTCCCAATTTCTAAAAAACACAAACCTAAGGATAACTCGAATCTCCCTTGCTTAAGGGGTCCATTCGAAACATCCAAACTCTCTTCTGTCTCTCGCCCTCGTGGCATTCTTAAGAACATGTTGAATCCATTCCATAATTAGGTGTATAAGTCTCCAAAGGTCGAGCATCGTGGAGTGCGACTTTAACCTCTGTTCAACTAAAAAACACAAAAACATAGAAAATATTGAGCCGAACTACGGTCGCTCTGATTCCTTGTAAGGGATACGTAGGCATTGGGTCGCGGGGCCTAAGCAAGCACACTTGTAAATAATTCCTTCTTTTCCCCGTATTTCTTTTTGCATTCATTCGCATTTAGGTTTAGACATAGATACACCCTTTAGATAGAAACAAACATAGGTGGATACCATCGAGTACGATGGGCGTGAAGGGTGCTAGTACCTTCCCCTTGCGTAACCGACTCTCGTACCCTGTTCTCTAGTCGAAAGACCTTGTTCTTGTTCTGAGTTTGGTTTTCTGATATTCCTTTCCCGCGATGGGATGAATATATTAGTGGCGACTCTGATTCCATTTTTCGCGGTAGCGACACATGGTGATACCAGCAAAAGCGAATTACAACCTTTTGCTAGGAAGAGAATGGATCCATGGAGTCGCTGCAGTACCTTCGACTATGCACTAGAGATTAACCATCTAGAGGGAGGATGGTATTGTGGAAAACATCGAAGGTGACCAGAGCTACTATATGACTGAAGTTAATCAAGTCAACAAGAATAGTTTCGACATAAACTTAGCCAATATAGGACCATGTAATGCAGCAGAGGAAATGTATGCCCCAAATAAGAATGCTTTATACTATCTATCCTTACATCCAAACGGATTCCAGTGGAACAGGGAGATAATGGATGGCCCATAAGATACGGCACCAATGGAGAATCTCCCAACGATATGGCCAACAGGCTGGGACGACGACGTCGATCATGACTGAGTCATCCTTCTTTGAAAAGATTTCGGCTTACATAGCCGAGAACAAAAGAAAAGTGGCTCTCGAAGCCGAATTATCAAACATGGTTGTCGAGGCAACTCAAAAAGAGACAAAAGCGACAAGCCCATGGATACAGTCTATTCCTCACCTTCCTGATGATACGGTTCAAAGTGAAAACACCTCAAGCGAATAGCTAGATCAAAGGCTAGATGCGATCTATGATGGAGAACCGTTGGGATTCGAGAAAGATCCAGTGGCGTCAAACATAAAAATGTTAGCCCAAGACCCACTTGAAGAAATAAATCTGGGAGACGAAAATTAGAAGAGGGTAACGTACATCAGTGCAAAGTTAGATCCAGCTTTGAAATCTAAAGTCGTCGCATTACTCAAAGAAAATAAAGATTGTTTCGCTTGGGACTACGATGAGATGCCTGGTTTAGGGAGAGATCTAGTCGAACTAAAGATGCCTATAAAGGAAGGGAAGAAGCCCATCAAGCAAACTCCAAGAAGGTTCGCACCAGAGATTCTCTCAAAGATCAAAGCAGAGGTCGAAAGACTTCTCCGCTGCAAGTTCAATAGAACTACAAGGTATGTGTCACACGCTCGCGAAAAGTGAACAGAGTCGCCACCAATATATTTATCCCATAAGGGAAAGGAATATCAGAAAACCTAACAAAGGAAGGAACAGGGTCTTGCGACCAGAGAATCTAGGTACGGGAGTCGGTTACGCAAGGGGAAGGTATTAGCACCCCTCGCGCCCATCGTACTCGATGGTATCCACCTATGTTTGTTTCTATCTAAAGGGTGTCTAATGTCTACAACTAAATGCGAATGAATGCAAAAGAAATACAGGGAAAAGAAGGAATTATTTACAAGTGTGCTCGTTCAAGCCCCGCGACTTGATGCCTACGTATCCTTTTCAGGAAGCAGAGCGCCGTAGTTCGGCTCACGATTTTCTGTTTGTTTTTGTGTTTTTTAGTTGGGCGGAGTTAACGCTCGCGCTCTTGCATAAGGGGACAGCCTAGGATGCAATAGAGCGGAGATAACAATGCCCTTAAGAAAGGAGAGAAGAGAGAGAGTTTGAGTGTTTCGAGGAAATCCCTAAGGCAAGGGAAAATCGAGTTACTCTTTGGTTTGTGTTTTTTAGAATTTGGGAACTTACGCCTGAATGGTTCCCTAAAGCAAGGGAGATCCAAGCACTCGAATGATTCCCTAAAGCAAGGGAGATTCAAGCTTCCATTCCCTTTTTAATGATTTTCACTTTTTTATTAATGTTTTTTAGTGTTTTCTTTGTATTTTTTAAAGGGATTTTATTTTGATATTTATTAAGTGTTTTAGTGTTGTAAAAGAAAAAGAATGAAAAAAGGAGACTAGCCTAATTTCTAAGCCTAGAGTCATTATGTACAAAGGGAATCTAGATCTAATGTTAACATGGTAATGAGATCCTAAAAGGAGCGTACTAATGATATTAACAAGGTAGGCCAAAAATATGACCAAAAGCTAGCAACAAAATCACACAACAATTATACAAAAATTAACATGTAAATGATATAAAAGCAATTCAAACATTAGTGCAAAATTAAGCTAAAAAATACTACTATTTTTTTATGAGTTATCAAGGAAGCTAGTATTTTTTATGAGTTTTTAAATGAGATTTCTAAAAGTCTAACATTAATCCTAAGATCACCTAATTGAAACTAACAAATTTTGTTATTGATTTTCATGAAGAAATTTCTAAAAGAAACTAAAAATTAAACTCTAAAAAAAACTAAAAAAACTAAAAAAAACTATCAAGTTTTAATGGAGTCAGGGGGTGTAGCTAAATATGGGTGTATGAGATAGTAAAGGTGCAGGCCCAGAACATTGAGGCCTAGGAGGTTTTTGTTCATGTTTCTTCAGCATACAAAAAAGATGGCGCGTATGGGCCAATGGGAGGTGCAGATGGTGATCAGGCCCATAGACCTCTTTCATTCAAAAACGCTGGTAACAGAAAAACTGGGCTTTAGTGAAGGTATAGGCCCGAAGCTTATTAATACTGATCCAGATTTTTTTTGTCATTTTTCAATTATCAGATTTATTTAACAAAAAAAGGGAAATTAAAACTAGGATTATTATTGCGACCGTTCAGCTTCTCAAAGGCTTTCTCTCATTCTCACACATATACCTCTCGCCGGAAAATCATCGTGACCACACCGGAGAACGCCTACGACGGCGGCGCGACTCAGAAACTCGATTCAACAATACCAATCGCCTCTACTTCTCACCCTGAACACTAATCCGGCCTTAATTTTTTTCAATTTAAATCTCATTTCCTAAATCTGAGCAAATAGGAAACCCTAATCTTAACTAAAAGCTCGATTGAATGTTAATGGAGGTGAATCAAAGGGAGAGACTATGGGGTTATCTTTCAGCACACATCAACGAACACGACTGCATCAAAAATAGAGTTGAAGAAAGTTTCGTGCTTACTTGATGTGCCGAAGGAGATCGAAGATTGAGAATACCAGAGACGAGGTAATGATATGCTTCCGATTTCTTCCTTTCTTGCTTCGTTTTTTGCTTGAATGATTCTCTTCTTCTCCCTTCTTCTTTCGTTTGCGTCTGGTTCTCTGTGATGCTTTTTGAAGTTGTGTTATTGTGCGTGATTGTTGTTGAGAGAGTCGTAGCCTGTGTGCATTGAGAGTTTGCGAGGTGGCAGTCGCGGAGAATGAAGAAGAAGATGAATGGAGTTAGAGAGGATTGGTGACTGGTGAAGAATAAGGCGTGTGTAATGGTTATCAATTCCGAGCTTGACGAATGGTGAGGTTGGACATGAGGGTGAAGATGGAAGAAAGTGAAATGATGGTGAAAATGGCATGTGTAGTGAAAGTTGCAGAGAGAGTTGAAGGGAGAAGATGAAGAAGATGGTGATTGTATCAGGAAATGGCGTCTGTCCTGGTGAAAATGGAGGGAGGTTTGAATATATAGAGGCTGGTGATGAGCTAGGTTCGGGTGCTGACTAGGATAGGAGTGAGGAATGGTTTCAGTTACTTGTGGTTTGGAGTATGTTAAAGAGGTTTGGATTCAGTTGAGTTAGTTAGAGGGAGTGGAAATGTTAGTTATGAAATTGTTAGTTACTAAATTCAGTTTTTCTGTTACGAATCTGTTTTGGTGGTTATGAGAATTCTGTTTTGGCTTTGAATGTTTTCTTGTTAGGACAGTTTTGAGTAGTTGTTTCTGTTAGTATCTATGTAGAATTGGATTTTGGTATACTCTAGACTGAAACTTGATTTTTTCTAGAATGCTGAACCTAAAACTGACTTGGAAGGAAATTAAAAATGGGATTTAAATACTGTAAGCATGTGTATTGGCTAGGCTGTTGTTTGGTATTTGGTTTAATGGTTAAAATTGAGTTAGGTTTTGTTGGAGTTAGGATGAATTGGTGTAGATGGCAGATGCTGGCTATTGTCTGGATTTTTTAATTATGATTTTGATGTTGGTTTTTTTTTTGGTAGTTTGAAGTCAAAAGTATAGGTCCGAATGTCAATGTCAATGTTTTTAACTTTCAGTTTGCCTCTTCTTTTCCCCATGTTTGCAGACCTGACTTGTAGGAGTTCAATTGCTTGCTGAAATGACTTGTTGTGCTCTTGTTTGTAATCCTGCTCTGAAATTTATATTGTACTGTGTGGAGTGTATGATTTTATGAAGTACAGGGCTGTAGAGAGTTTGAACCTGTCTTGATATGGGCCTGACTTGGTCTTTCTTTTATGTATGCAGAGGTGTATTGGTGTGAATGTATGCAATGGCAGGGTGGTAGTTTGTATGAATGCTGCAGGTTTGAATGTATGCAGTGGTTGTTGGTATGGCTGTGGGGACTGTTTTTTTATGTTGCAGCCTGTATGAGTTGGATGAGGTAACCTATGAATGTAAATATGTATGTATTTGAATGTGGCAGCAACACTGGTTTTGGCCCTGCATGAATGCTTCAATTGAATGATGCGATTGCTTCCGAATTGGAACCTTTCCTTGCCGTATCATACAAGCGAAGTGCTGAATTGGTAAGTTGGAATCCAAGAACCTGCTGTTGTGGTAACTCAGGAACATTGTTTCCCAATTGTTTGTAACTTTGCACTTGCAGATTTTTCACTTGTAATTTTAGCATGTACTGGATCAAGGTATGTTTGTTGGATAATTGAACTTGTTGTGAACTGCACTTGACTCAAAGATCCATTGTTTTCCGTTCTGATGCAATTCTTTCTTGCAGGTTGATTGAGGATCTATGTTGGTTCATGGACACTTGGATGGTAATACATTGATGTATGAAGATGCTTGAAGGCCAACGGAGGAGGCATGGTTATGGAATTTGCACTTTGTAGACATGGGTTTTAGTATAGCTTTTGAAAATGGCGGGTAAGAATTTGATGGCGTGAAGGTTGGAAAAGTTATGAACGAAGCTTTGAAGAATAATATGGAAGTGTGAAGATTTAGGGATAGCCTTAGGATAAATTTATGGTTTTTGATTGTGATTTTTTAATGGATATTGATTTTGAAAGGATACTTGTGATGAACTTAAATGAATTTGGATGAAGTTATGTATTTATGCGTGTAGCTCGATGAAGCTTGCTTGGACACTTATATGTTTTTTTTTGTGTAATTTCCTTTGAGGTAACGTACTGTAACAAATGGATCTCATGAGGGAATGGATTTCATTGCCATGGAATAGCGAATGAATATTGTAAAGAAATTCTCTTCTATTCCTTTTTTCTCTAACCTGCTGTCAATTGGAAGTTCAAATCTTTTCATCTCACATTCAATCTTGCCATACCCAAATGAATCAATAACATCCATGAGATATAAATGAGAACAGGCTTGAGGTGGACTTTGGTCAAAAGTCAACCTCCCATGGTTGACTTTGACCAAAAAGTCAAAGTTAATACCAATAACCTTCCAACTTGGTACGATGCTCTAGTATTTACATGCAATCTCCGATTCTTGCTTGACTAAAGGTAGAGACTTATGCATTTGGTGCTCTTGAAAAATCTTGATGAAGATGTCATTGTGGCTTGATCACTCTGGATGAAGAGGAGAACCTCAAAACCCTAGAGAACCCTAGTCCTTCAGAATACTTGATCGCTTGTCAGATTATTGATTAATGAATGCATGAATTATGTCAATGTCCTAATGGAAGGTATGTACATGGATGCGAAGTCTAAGCCAGTTAGAAATAAGTTAGGGGTAGGACAAATTTGGGGTATGACAGTTGCCCCTATTTAATCGTCTTAAACCTGAATGTGAGATCGACGCTAGTCTTTCGAACCTTCGAGGTAGAAGAAGATTAAATATCCAAGTACCAGAAATTTGTCCTGAAGAGAATATGGTATAAGTGTTATTTTTGTTTTGATATCTGCTGGGGAAAGAGAATTTTGTTTTTTTCTTTTTTCTGGTGGAAATGTTTATGGTGAGTAATGGTTGAATGGTGATAGTTTGTAACGTGGTAACGGTGCCAATACAGGGTTTTCAAAGAAGTGGTTGTATGAAACAATGGCTGAAAGGAAATAGATCTCGTGCGATCTACGACTCAGCATCGGGAGAAGATCTCGTACGATCTTCAGGACAGAAAGGGAATAGATCTCATGCGATCTACGACTCAACATCGACCCGACAACAGGAGAGGATCTCGTACGATCTTCAGGAAAAAAAGGAAAAGATCTCGTGCGATCTACGACTCAACATCGGGAGAATATCTCGTACGATCTTCAGGACAGAAAGGAAATAGATCTCGTGCGATCAATGACTCAACATCGACTCGACAACAGGAGAGGATCTCGTACGATCTCCAGGACAGAAAGGAAAAGACCTCGTGCGATCTATGACTCAACATCGACTCGACAACAAGAGAGGATCTCGTACGATCTTCAGGACAGAAAGGAAAAGACCTCGTGCGATCTATGACTCAACATCAGGAGAAGACCTCGTACGATCTTCAGGACAGAAAGGAAATAGACCTCGTGCGATCTACGACTCAACATCGGGGTTTGGAGAAGGAAATTGGTTCTGAAATGGTTTGCCAGGTTGGAAACTGGGCTTTGAAAGGGTTTGCCAGGTTGGGAACTAGGCTTTGAAAGGGTTTGCCAGGTTGGGAACTGGACTTTGAAAGGGTTTACCAGGTTGGGAACTGGGCTTTGAAAGGGTTCGAAGGTCGGAAGGCAAAGGGTTCACAACACGGGGGTTGGACCTGAAAAGTTTTCCCATACGGGGGAAGGGACCACGGAGACTAGTGACGACTAGACTCGATCAAAAGATATCGGTTCACTGAAGAATCACGAAGATATAGATGCTTGCGAAGCATAAGAATTACATTAATCCCTCAGGCCAAAGGCGGGGTGTAACTCTTCAAGAGCGGCAATCGTTCAAATTGCTACACACCAAGTATAGTTATTCAAATGATTGAAAAATGAGATGGGTTGAATGCCCCCCCTCATTCACGCTCTAATCTGCACGCAGCAAACGGGAAATAACCTTGGAGACAACGATTCTGACGAAGAAAGACATTGCAACCGATCCACATTGGAGAGAGGATATGAGACTTATTTTGGGGATTGAGGATACCAGGTATTGGCACCGTGGCATAAGGATGTCTGTAATGTAGTAGCAGATATCAATTGGAGTTTGTAAGGACAACTTTTTATGTGGGGAAGTATCGTCGTCTTGATTGAGTGCTAATTTGTATTATCTGGCTTATGATTTGTATGCATGTTTGAATTTTTCTATGGCGTAATGCTCCATTTTGATGGATATGCTACGCTTTTGAGGATGCAGCGTTATATGCAATGGACGCTATATGCAGAGTGCCAAATAAAGGCATTAGTGAGGTAAACACCAGGGAGAATCCCCTTAGTGTTAAGAATTATGTACAGATGCCAATATATATTGGACTTTGACTTGCAAGATGCCCCTTCTGGTTGTTGGCTTGTAGAATTTAGAATAACTTCTGACTTCTCACCATGTGCCACTACTTGGAGGATTTTCAGCTTGAGGAGATTCCCTCGATTCACCATGTCGGGGATGAGAGACCTAGGTAAGGAGCCTTGACTAGGGAAATAGAACCTCTCCTGGGAGAAATAAACTCCAGTGCTTGGGGAGAGAGTAAGTTTCCCGGAGAAATCCGACTCTCAAAGATTGGCAAGATAACTCAATAGATTGTGCCCCAAGCTTCATGACCCATGAAGAAATTCTCCCCAAAGGATTCTTGGAGAGATTTGTCGAATCTCGACGTAACTGCCCCAGATTGGTTGAACTCGAGAGAGATCCCTCGACTTGATTGCCCCAGATTAGGTACATCTGACTAGAATCCCCAAGCTTTCTTTGTTTTGAAGTCAAACAAACATGGAAACAACTTTACCACGCTCAACGGAGTCTTCAAACTCTTCCCTTCAAGGTAATCAAGGAAAGCATTAACTATTCATGTCCAACGGAGTTCTTTGGATAACTTGCCCCTTGATGGTCAATATTTGAGATGATTAGCTTTTACTCTTCGGAGTTGTCAAGTTTCTTGTACTTTGACATGATCAAGTTACTCACTGATTCTCATCCTGAAATTTTTTTTTGATGTTTAAGCAGATGTTTTGTATGCAAAAGAATGTTAATTCTAAGAATGATAATTCTAATGCAAAGCCTATGTTAGTCTTGAAGTTTTAAAACTTTTTATGAAATGAGGTTGCAACCTCTTGTGACCGAATCACTAGTTGACACAACCTCGATTTTTACATATGGAAGATAAAGCAAACATACGATACCAACATGAATATGAGTCTCGCTTCATTGGGAGTCAGTTAAACGCTATCTCATCGGAGTGCACTTTCAAAATAAACCCTACTTCAATTAGGACTTTTAAGGGTTGTAACTTGGTCGGGTTCACGGCTTTCAGAAATAAAGGATTTTTAGGCCCAAAATTATTTGTACCCACCCCCTTCGTGATGTTCTCCAGTCCTATGTTCAGTTAACTCGACACGAGTGTTCATCCCTCACAAGGAATTTAAAATGGTTGAGGAATCAAAGAGTTTCTTTGGACATGGCGGTCGCTCACCTTTTATTCTTCTGATTCATTGTCACACGACTTTGTTCTCGCTCGGCAATTTCATCGTTTTTTTTTTGCATTCATTTTTTTTTCATCCTTTTCTTCTTGTTATTTTTTTTGCCAGATATATTTTTTGCTATATTTTTTTGAACAAGTCGTCTGACCTTGCATTATCTTTGATTCGTTGGATGTGATTGCGACTGCCTCGCTCCTTTGATTTGATGAAGGATTACCATTGTGGTATCGTCATCTCTTGATCTCTTGATGGAATAAGGATAATCATTGCGGTTTTGACATTCCTCAACCTTTTGGAGGATAACCATTGTTGTATCCTTAGATGCATACCCTTTTGGTGAGTTTTGAAAGCTCGATCAAGTTAAATGAACACTACCCTGCCCCAGGGTTAAAATAAGGGTTTTTGTGATTAGAAAAGAAACACATACTTCAAGGCTCAAAGGGTTATCGAGGATCTATCTCCCTTATGTCTCCGGTGTTTGGGGATTTGAAATAATGCTTGTACATCCTCAGTAGGGTTTTATTCAAAAACACACGATTAGAGATTTTGCATTTTTATTTTTCATCATTCTCCCTCCTCTTTTTGCCTAAGCAAGCGATTAGTAAAGTCGGTATCGTAATGTCAAAAACATTTTATGAGTGAAAACGAATGGGTTTCTTCAAGACAAACATAAACAATGTATTTTATTTTCATTCAGAAATTAACAAGCTTTTACATGCTATAAATGCTTAAATAAACAATGAAATGTTACAAATGAGAATGCAATAAAGAGACTAAATGAATGCCATTGTTGAGGAGACTTGACTCCGTCTGGACTTATTGATCTTGAATGCTTTTTGCAGTTCTTTCCAAACACTTCATATTACTCCAAAAGAGAACTCCAACGAAGTCACCCATGAGTCGTAAACTTTTGCCTTGCTTTAGGGATTCGAGCAATGCGTGTGATGCAATGCTCAAGATAAGAGTACGTCTTGCTTATCCCTCGTGTGGGAGCCCCAAGCATATTCATTGAAGAAGTATTTGCCATCAAACATGGAGGAACCTTGCGTGGTCACCAAACTTAGAGAAGCTACTTGTTGCAAGGAGAGCTCAAACACCAACTGAAACACCAACCTCCACGGATACAACTGAGCACAAGAACCTTGAGAATGAGAGATGCTTCTACAAAACATTCTTGATCACTTTTTTGAAAAAGATTCTGACAAAGTTGCTTGAGAATTTGTGGTGTTTTCATTATTATCATACCAACGAGTTCAAACAAGGATGTAGCCTTCTACAAAATAGGAAATACTGAAATGAGAATACGGAAATGAAATGATGATTGCCATAGTTGAGGAGCCTTGACTCCATTTGGGCTTTTTTTTTTTGGAAATGCTTTATGGAATACGGACATTCATGACTCCTCAATTTATGTGCAGGCCATTTGGAGTGAGTGATATTGATTTGGAGTCAATGAGATCTTGGACTTTGTGTTTCAAAATATTATAATCCTCAGTTGAATGTCCAGATGTCCCAGAATGGTACTCACACCTTGCATTTAAGTCTTATCCTTGAGGAATCGGTGTTGGAGGGGGCTTAAACTCCCTTAGTTGGACCAAAGAATCCTTGAGTAAATGAGAAAGTAGTCGACTATAGGTCATAGGAATCGGGTCAATTCTTCTTGGTGGTCTCCTCGGCATTTGTAGACCCTGTTGCTGGTGATGATTCAAATATCCAATTTGTTCAGGTGTCTTCCCTTTTTGATTTGGCTGGGAAACAATCAAAGACTGATAAAGTGGAAGATCCGGAATCCAAGACGGTGCATTGTGCTTCTGATTTGAAGTAAATCCGACATAGAAGTATGAATCAACCTTTTCTTCCACCACAAATGGAACCCTATTTCCTTGAACACTCATGCCCTCGGAGGTGATCAAAATCACTTTTGAGTCAATGAGATCTTGAATTTGATGCTTCAGCACCCTACAATTCTCAATATCATGGCCAGGTGCCCCAGAATGGAACTCGCATCGAGCATTGGCATCAAAATTGGGGGGAAGCTTTTCAGGCATGGATAAATCGCGTAGCTCAACCAACCGAAGTTCCAGCAAGCGGGGAAGTAACTGAGCATAAGGCACGGGGATCGGATCAAGAACCCTCTGAGGCATCTTAGGTTTTTGCCCACACATTCGGCCTCCTTGATTCATTCTAGGGACATGAACAGATTGACGTGGAGGTAACGACACTTGAAGTTGAGGGAGATCCCTCTGAGGCGTCCCATGAGTGGAAAAAGATCCTATTGAAGAGAAGGAGTCAACAATCTCTGTTGCAGCAGCAGGGACAACATCACCTTCCTTTCTTAGTACCGTTTTCAAAACTTCCATAACCAGGCTCACTTGAGTCTTCAAGTGACTGTTTTCCTCTTTTAGGGCACCCTGATTATGGATCAAGTCTTGCATCTCCAACATAAGATGACCCATTTATTCCCTCATCTCATCCATTTCCTCACGGAGTTGTTCCATAGTTGATCTTGGAGTTGTGGCGGTGAGAAGTCAGATCTGTTGTTGATCTTGAAATCTGAATAGAAAGGGTCCCATAAGTCTTTGAAAGAACCATGAAATGCATGATGGTATGAATGCATGTTCCATTTATGAGAGATCCTAAAGCCTTTTCATACACTTTTTGTTCTCTTTTGGAATCAAAGCTCTTTTTTTTTGTATAGAATATCTTTTCTTTTCTTTTTTCTTTTTTTTTTCTTTCTTTTTTTTTTTTGGAAATAGACTTTAGGATCCCCCATAAATGAAGTGGATAAAGCAACGATGTTATGCAATGCAAAAGCATGGGATCAAGGTCCATATAATCTTAGTAACCACTACACAATCCTCTGAATAACTGATGCGAAACCTCTGTACAGGCCAAATGTCACAGGATCAAAGGTTCGACGCCTTTTTTGAATACTAGAATATCAAGCACCATGAGAACAGACCAAATAAAGGTCCGACCTCAAATATGAAGAGCCAAAGGTATGTAGGAGTCAAGGTTTCGTGTCCCACCCCAATCTCACAGGTATGTAGTCTAGTCACGGACAAGTGGTCCCTAATGGTCACCAGGGTCTACAGTTCCCATGGGGTACAAAGTGTTTGAGGCAACAAGCGTGCCAGACACGGTGTTCCATGAAAGAACCTCTCCCAGTTGTGGTACCCCATGTCAAACTCGATCATAGCAAGCGCTACGGGAGTCAACATGAGCATCCACGCTAATCCTATGTGTCACTGGCCTGGGTAGTGGGCCTTTTACCTCAAAAACCCCCACCTGTAAAACAAAGCAGAAAAATATGTGGCCCCCACGGGGATCCATAATATAGTCCAGATGCATGATGTGCAAGCAGAAATAAACATGATATGCAAGCAGAAAATAAACATGCAAACATATATACAAGATATAGACATAAAAAACAAATAAACACCCAATAAAATAAAACAAACAAAGGCTAGGATCGACTTGCTTAGGTAATCCCCAACAGAGTCGCCAGCTATCGCACGCTCGCGAAAAGTGAAAAGAGTCACCACCAATATATTTATCCCATAAGGGAAAGGAATATCAGAAAACCTAACAAAGGAAGGAACAGGGTCTTGCGACCAGAGAATCTAGGTACGGGAGTCGGTTACGCAAGGGGAAGGTATTAGCACCCCTCGCGCCCATCGTACTCGATGGTATCCACCTATGTTTGTTTCTATCTAAAGGGTGTCTAATGTCTACAACTAAATGCGAATGAATGCAAAAGAAATACTGGGAAAAGAAGGAATTATTTACAAGTGTGCTCGTTCAAGCCCCGCGACTTGATGCCTACGTATCCTTTTCAAGAATCAGAGCGCCGTAGTTTGGCTCACGATTTTCTGTTTGTTTTTGTGTTTTTTAGTTGGGCAGAGTTAACGCTCGCGCTCTTGCATAAGGGGACAACCTAGGATGCAATAGAGCGGAGATAACAATGCCCTTAAGAAAGGAGAGAAGAGAGAGAGTTTGAGTGTTTCGAGGAAATCCCTAAGGCAAGGGTGTGAATACAAGATTACACTCAAAGATGTTTTTGATTTATGGCAAACTCAAATGAGCATTCAAATAACAAGGAGAAATTTGATCACTCATGAAAGCAAGCACAAGGTGATCCACTTGGCATATAAGTCGACTCAACACAAGCTGGACATGAAAAATGCAGAAAATCAGCAGTTAGGTCGACCTACTATCAACCTAGGTCGACCTAAAATGAAGGAAAATCCATATACCTCTGCTAGGTCGACTCACAGACCATTTAGGTCGACTCAAAATGAAGAAATCTTCACATCAGTCTGTTAGGTCGACCTACATGGCAACTAGGTCGACCTGATCTGTGAAAAAGTCTCCAGAATGCATCAGAAAAGGATTCTGGTCGACCTACTCCTTCAACAGGTCGACCTAACTGGGAGAAAAATTCTGCAAGCTCTGTTAGGTCGACCTAAGCACTACAAGTGGTCGACCTAACTGATCAAGAAAGTTCAAAAATCAGTTTCTCTTGGTTCTAACTGTTATGCAATCATATATATTGTGCAAGGGTAATTATTCAGAGAACACCAACGACTGAAAGATACACAAACGCTTCTCATCTTCGTTCTTCATCATCTCCAACACAATTACACATAATCATTCTTGCGTTGCGGGTTAGTGATGAGTTCGATAACGTCCATGGAACGGAATTGAAGATTCCTAGTGGGTGAAGGTTCGTGGGGTTTGTTGGTGAATAAAATCTGCGGGTTTTGTCCTCCACGACGGGTGGTTCTTGGGGGTTTTTATCAAGAGGCGTTCATTGAGGATTCGGCTGAGTGTAACGATTGAGGAACGGGGAGTTCAAGGAATCAAGACACTGCAGAAGGGAATCGAAGTGAAGCTCTTGGATAACCTTGATCTTGCTCAAGATTAAGGGGGAAGAAGATTCAAAGGATCGACATAATTGGTTTATCGTTTATCGCTTTGTTATCTTCTTTGTATATACTACTTTCAACATTAATGAAAGATTACCCAATTTCAATTTGGAATTGGGGGCAGACGTAGTCGTAGCGAGGACGATCGACGAACTGCCTAAACAAATATCGTGTTCTTATCGCTTTTACTTTCTCTTTTACCTTCTGTTCATAATTGGTTATAAGTGCAAAATTGATCAACGATTCGAGTGTTAAAATTGTGAATTAAAGTTCTGCACAAACATCACAATTCACCACAACTTGAATCACTATCAATTTGAACGTATCACCAAGTGTTTGTGTTTTTGCTTATCCAATCTTACTGCATTGCAAATCAAAGTTGTCAATCTAGAAGTTAAATTGGATTTCAGTTGTTAAACGTATTGGTTAGCTATCATATTACTTCACCATCAATTCCACTTATTCTTTGGTTTTGAAACACGTACGATCTTTGCAATAGCGGTCCAGAATAGACGCAAGTCGATTCAGAACCGCTTTCGCTCGAGTCAGTAGAAAAATCCTTAAAAACTTAGAGAGATCTATTCACCCCCCCCTCTAGATCCTTAGGCCAGCGTCTAACAAGTGGCATCAAGAGCTCTGGTTTATTCCGTGCTACGTGAAACACTTATTGGAAAGATGGCTTCTGGACCTAAAGGGGCTCATAATAGAGCTCCAGTTTTCAACGGAGAAAACTACGGCTATTGGAAGGATTGTATGTGTGTCCATATCAATGCAATTGATAGGAACATCTGGACAGCTATTGTCAATGGTCCATTTCAGATCACTATGACAAATGCAGCTGGTGCAGTTGTTCCAAAACCAGAAGATACTTGGAATGCTGAAGATGAAAAGAAATATGCATACGATTGGAAAGCGAGAAACATTCTAATCTCAGCTCTAGGAGTTGATGAATACTATCGCGTTTCCCATTGTAGATCAGCTAAAGCTATGTGGGACACATTGCAAGTTGCCCACGAGGGAACGGATGATGTCAAACTAGCTAGGATCAATACGTTAACTCAAGAGTTCGAACTTTTCCACATGGAAGATGGTGAAACCATCGAAAGCATGCAGAAAAGATTCGTTCACCTGAAAAATCGATTAAATTCTCTTGATAGACCGGTTTCCAATGCAGTTGCTACTAACAAAATCTTAAGGTGTTTGAACAGGGAATGGCAGCCCAAAGTTACAGCAATTAAGGAAGCAAATGATCTCAACACTTTAGACATTACCACTCTCTTTGGTAAACTAGAGGAACATGAACAGCATCTTAAATGCCTTGACATGCATGAGAAGAGGACAAAGAAAGAAAAGAACATGGAGAAAGAGGTAGAGAAGAAGTCAATAGCTCTAAAAGCTTCGAGCTCCAAGACCTCAAAACGAGAGCCAAAGGATAGTGACACAAGTGATGACGAAGACTCCGATGATGAGGAAATGGGACTGTTTGTGCGAAGATACAACAAATATCTAAAGAAAAATGGAGTAAAACATTCCGACAAAGGATTGATCAACTATAGAAAGCAATCAAACATGTTCAAACAAGATGACGACAACAAAGGAAAGATCAAAGGTCTTTGCTTCAATTGTGGGAAAGCCGGTCACTACAAACCGGATTGTCCATACCTTAAGAAAGAAAGGGAGAAGAACCAAAGCAAAGGTCATAACAAATCTAAAAGAGCTTACATAGCATGGGAAAGTGATTCATCTAGTGAAAACTCGTCAAGCGATGAAGAAGAATCAGCAAACCTATGTTTCATGGCTCATCAAAACAAGAAAAAGAAAGCTGTAAGTCATCTTAAACCTGAACTCATAGATAAGGTATCTCATTCTCAACTAAAACTTGCTTTTGAAGAATTACATAGAGATGCAATTAAAGCTTTCAAACTTTTGGCCTCAAACAAGAAAATTTTTTCATATCTTGAATCAAAAGTTGAGAAAACCGAAAGGGATATGGAAGCTTTAAAACAATCTATGCTAGACATTCAAAAGAACAAAGTTGAATTAGATCCTACATCATGGTTTGGTTGTGAGACATGTCACATTTGGCAAAAAGAAGTGAGAGATCTAAAAGCCAAGCTAGACAAGGCTCTACAACCAAAAGTGACTTTTGCGGTTGATCCAAACAAGTTCAAAAGATCGTATACTCCTTTATATAGTAAATACACTTTTGTACCAAAAGTATCAACTAGCAAAACTCCATATTCTCATCATATTACCTGTCATTATTGTTGCAAAAAGGGACATACCATTGAAAAATGCAAATTTAGGAGAATTTTAGTTCCTAAAGGAGTATTTCAATGGTTGCCTAAGTGCAACAAATTGTGTACTCACCATCCAGGACCCAATGAAGATTGGGGACCTTCCACTCTAAATTAATTTGGCAGGAAAAGTGTCTTGACATCATTGATAGTTGACGATTCCATTGATAAAGGATGTTCAAGACACATAAAAGAAGGCATATCTCTCTTGATATGTCATCTATGAAGACTGAAAACCAAAAGATCGACACTTAACAAGAGGGTGTCACACAATGAAGACAGAATACCTACATATTAAGAAAGCGGTAACATGCACATTGTTCACTTCCAAAAATTTCATTGATTCTATAATATGCTATCAATTAACATGCTTATAGTGACTTCATGTGTTCTTATCTCTTTTCTCAAATACTTATGTATATGTGTTCATCATTTCATTCATAACATACAATGGTTGTGCATTCAAGCAAATGACAAAACAAAAATACATCATATAGAAACATTTCCAAGGCATTTTCATCATTGAAAACAACTTAGGTCGACCTACCCTGTATTTGAGTCGACCTACATAAGAAGGTTCTTTAGAAAAACCAAAAAGGGCCAGTTGCGTCGACCTACTCACAAATTAGGTCGACCTAATTTGGTTATTTGTATTGTTACTTCTGTTAGGTCGACCCAGCTTCACTTTAGGTCGACCTACTGCGTAAATTTTTCCATACTTGGGCCTGTTAGGTCGACCCGACCCAATGTCATGCATTCAAAACATTCCATTCTTGCATTCCCTCTCATTCTCATCCCTTTTGGTACGGCTAACCCTAATTCCTCAAACTCTAAACTGTCAAAAATCTTCCCTCTCTCACTCAAAGCATCTCCAATCATGCCTCCAAAATCAAGAAAAGGAAAGGAAATTGCTTCCAGTTCATCATCTCAACCGGTAAGTGCTCTTGTTCACCCTGATTGTAGAGAAAACTTTGAGAAGTGGCAGATGAAAAGGAAAGTTGTTAAGCAATACACTTATGATCCAAATCTTGTCGAAAATATGAATATCCCTGATGTCGCTGCGTTAATTGAACATCAAAATATTCATCCCTTATTGCAATGTGATACCCCGTACTGTGAGGATACCGTTAGGGCTTTCTATGCAGGATTTACAAAAGGAGACGGTTGTAACTTCCGTTTCAAAATGGGATCTAGATCGCATGTTGTTGACAAACGGGTTTGGATTAGTATTTTTGGTCTGACAATCGTTGGTGATGAACTCCGTATGGTAGACGGGGATGTACCGGGAAACTATGATCATGAGGCCTACATGAAGTCAATCCTCAAAGATCCTTCCGTATTTGATAGACCAAATGAAACAATAACAGCTGGTCATTTGAAGCGAGATCCTAGACTCTTGAACTGGGTAATCTCAAGAATCATTAGACCAAGGGCTGGAGGATATTCGAGAATTGAAAGAAATGAAGTGGTGCTCATGTATCTGCTGCAAAACAGAACGCGTTTACACTGGCCTCACTTCCTTGCTGCTAAGTTTCATGAAGTCAAACAGAAAACTACAGCCCTATGTTATGGTTCAATCATTCAAACAATTGTCAATCACTTTGGTATGCGACTTGATCACTTACACTACACTCGCGTACATCAATCCCAGGAATTCTCACAAACCACCTTGACTCTTATGGGATATCATTGGAATCCTGTGAGGAAGACTTATTATCTCATTCAAAAAGGAACAGGGAAGGTTATCTACAACTATGACGATCCTACGGAGTTTGGAAACAATGTAGGAAATGAGGAAGAGGGAAACGATCAAGAAATAGCAAATGAGGAGGATCATACCATGGAGGATCATACCATGGAAGACGCAGCTCATGACACAGATGCAAATTGGAGATATGTTCCGCCACAACAAGAGGATATCCCTTGGGGATACACTGCTCCACCTCCTCCTGATCAATCCAACTTAATATCTATGCTTGAAGCTATGCAACTTCAACAACAGCAGAACTTTGAAACTCAACAGCTTCAATTTCAAACCATGCAGCAGCTTCAACAAGATAGATATGAGGAACAACAACGGCAATACCAATCTCTGTACAGCTTGGTTCAGGAACAAAGGAACGATTTTGAGACGTTTGCATCCAACTCCATATTGAGGCAGAATCAGTTTGAGGAAACGGCATTGCATCGTCATGCTAACATCAGCCAAAGCTTCAACACTCTTAACATGTCGGTGCTGGATTTGTTGGAACAGGTTGAAGAAGATCGACCTCACACATTTCAAAGAGGAAGAGGAAGAAGGGGCAGGCGTTAGGACATATCGTTCATCATATCATCATTTCATTGCATTTCATGCCATTAAGTTTTTGTTGTTTTGTTCTGTTGTTAAAAACATTAATATGATGTAGCACTCTATGTTCTCTGTTATAATTCTCTTGAACTACTATGTATGTTGTTGGCTTGCTTTAAAACATGATTAGCCCTTATGATTTCACCTTTTATGTGTTATCTATCTCTATGACTACCGGTATTCTTTATTTTTTCCTGTTTCTCTTCTACTCTGCTCTCCTGTTCTCTCTTTTTGATGTTGACAAAGGGGGAGATAGCTGCTGAGTGTACGGGGGAGCTTTGTTGAGAGAGATGCTCGATGTACGGGGGAGTCTTTTGAGTCCTTGCCACTTACTACCAAAGCTCTTGAGTATTGGTTTGCCATCATCAAAAAGGGGGAGTTTGTGAATACAAGATTACACTCAAAGATGTTTTTGATTTATGGCAAACTCAAATGAGCATTCAAATAACAAGGAGAAATTTGATCACTCATGAAAGCAAGCACAAGGTGATCCACTTGGCATATAAGTCGACTCAACACAAGCTGGACATGAAAAATGCAGAAAATCAGCAGTTAGGTCGACCTACTATCAACCTAGGTCGACCTAAAATGAAGGAAAATCCATATACCTCTGCTAGGTCGACTCACAGACCATTTAGGTCGACTCAAAATGAAGAAATCTTCACATCAGTCTGTTAGGTCGACCTACATGGCAACTAGGTCGACCTGATCTGTGAAAAAGTCTCCAGAATGCATCAGAAAAGGATTCTGGTCGACCTACTCCTTCAACAGGTCGACCTAACTGGGAGAAAAATTCTGCAAGCTCTGTTAGGTCGACCTAAGCACTACAAGTGGTCGACCTAACTGATCAAGAAAGTTCAAAAATCAGTTTCTCTTGGTTCTAACTGTTATGCAATCATATATATTGTGCAAGGGTAATTATTCAGAGAACACCAACGACTGAAAGATACACAAACGCTTCTCATCTTCGTTCTTCATCATCTCCAACACAATTACACATAATCATTCTTGCGTTGCGGGTTAGTGATGAGTTCGATAACGTCCATGGAACGGAATTGAAGATTCCTAGTGGGTGAAGGTTCGTGGGGTTTGTTGGTGAATAAAATCTGCGGGTTTTGTCCTCCACGACGGGTGGTTCTTGGGGGTTTTTATCAAGAGGCGTTCATTGAGGATTCGGCTGAGTGTAACGATTGAGGAACGGGGAGTTCAAGGAATCAAGACACTGCAGAAGGGAATCGAAGTGAAGCTCTTGGATAACCTTGATCTTGCTCAAGATTAAGGGGGAAGAAGATTCAAAGGATCGACATAATTGGTTTATCGTTTATCGCTTTGTTATCTTCTTTGTATATACTACTTTCAACATTAATGAAAGATTACCCAATTTCAATTTGGAATTGGGGGCAGACGTAGTCGTAGCGAGGACGATCGACGAACTGCCTAAACAAATATCGTGTTCTTATCGCTTTTACTTTCTCTTTTACCTTCTGTTCATAATTGGTTATAAGTGCAAAATTGATCAACGATTCGAGTGTTAAAATTGTGAATTAAAGTTCTGCACAAACATCACAATTCACCACAACTTGAATCACTATCAATTTGAACGTATCACCAAGTGTTTGTGTTTTTGCTTATCCAATCTTACTGCATTGCAAATCAAAGTTGTCAATCTAGAAGTTAAATTGGATTTCAGTTGTTAAACGTATTGGTTAGCTATCATATTACTTCACCATCAATTCCACTTATTCTTTGGTTTTGAAACACGTACGATCTTTGCAATAGCGGTCCAGAATAGACGCAAGTCGATTCAGAACCGCTTTCGCTCGAGTCAGTAGAAAAATCCTTAAAAACTTAGAGAGATCTATTCACCCCCCCCTCTAGATCCTTAGGCCAGCGTCTAACAAAGGGAAACTCGAGTTACTCTTTGGTTTGTGTTTTTTAGAATTTGGGAACTTACGCCCGAATGGTTCCCTAAAGCAAGGGAGATCCAAGCACTCGAATGATTCCCTAAAGCAAGGGAGATTCAAGCTTCCATTCCCTTTTTAATGATTTTCACTTTTTATTAATGTTTTTTAGTGTTTTCTTTGTATTTTTTAAAGGGATTTTATTTTGATATTTATTAAGTGTTTTAGTGTTGTAAAAGAAAAATAATGAAAAAAGGGGACTAGCCTAATTTCTAAGCCTAGAGTCATTATGTACAAAGGGAATCTAGATCTAATGTTAATATGGTAATGAGATCCTAAAAGGAGCATACTAATGATATTAACAAGGTAGGCCAAAAATATGACCAAAAGCTAGCAACAAAATCACACAACAATTATACAAAAATTAACATGTAAATGATACAAAAGCAATTCAAACATTAGTGCAAAATTAAGCTAAAAAATACTACTATTTTTTTATGAGTTATTAAGGAAGCTAGTATTTTTTATGAGTTTTTAAATGAGATTTCTAAAAGTCTAACATTAATCCTAAGATCACCTAATTGAAACTAACAAATTTTGTTATTGATTTTCATGAAGAAATTTCTAAAAGAAACTAAAAATTAAACTCTAAAAAAAAACTAAAAAAACTATCAAGTTTTAATGGAGTCAGGGGGTGTAGTTGAATATGGGTGTATGAGATAGTAAGGGTGCAGGCCCAGAACATTGAGGCCCAGGAGGTTTTTGTTCATGTTTCTTCAGCATACAAACAAGATGGCGCGTATGGGCCAATGGGAGGTGCAGATGGTGATCAGGCCCATAGACCTCTTTTATTCAAAAACGCTGGTAACAGAAAAACTGGGCTTTAGTGAAGGTATAGGCCCGAAGCTTATTAATACTGATCCAGTTTTTTTTGTCATTTTTCAATTATCAGATTTATTTAACAAAAAAAGGGAAATTAAAACTAGGATTATTATTGTGACCGTTCAGCTTCTCAAAGGCTCTCTCTCATTCTCACACATACCCTCTCGCCGGAAAATCATCGTGACCACACCGGAGAACGCCTACGACGGCGGCGCGACTCAGAAACTCAATTCAACAATACCAATCGCCTCTCCTTCTCACCCTGAACAATAATCCGGCCTTAATTTTTTTCAATTTAAATCTCATTTCCTAAATCTGAGCAAATAGGAAACCCTAATCTTAACTAAAAGCTCGATTGAACGTTAATGGAGGTGAATCAAAGGGCGAGACTATGGGGTTATCTTTCAGCACACATCAACGAACATGACTGCATCAAAAATAGAGTTGAAGAGAGTTTCGTGCTTACTTGATGTGCCGAAGGAGATCGAAGATTGAGAATACCAGAGACGAGGTAATGATATGCTTCCGATTTCTTCCTTTCTTGCTTCGTTTTTTGCTTGAATGATTCTCTTCTTCTCCCTTCTTCTTTCGTTTGCGTCTGGTTCTCTGTGATGCTTTTTGAAGTTGTGTTATTGTGCGTGATTGTTGTTGAGAGAGTCGTAGCCTGTGTGCATTGAGAGTTTGCGAGGTGGCAGTCGCGGAGAATGAAGAAGAAGATGAATGGAGTTAGAGAGGATTGGTGACTGGTGGAGAATAAGGCGTGTGTAATGGTTATCAATTCCGAGCTTGACGAATGATGAGGTTGGACATGAGGGTGAAGATGGAAGAAAGTGAATTGATGGTGAAAATGGCGTGTGTAGTGAAAGTTGCAGAGAGAGTTGAAGGGAGAAGATGAAGAAGATGGTGATTGTATCAGGAAATGGCGTCTGTCCTGGTGAAAATGGAGGGAGGTTTGAATATATAGAGGCTGGTGATGAGCTAGGTTCGGGTGCTGACTAGGATAGGAGTGAGGAATGGTTTCAGTTACTTGTGGTTTGGAGTCTGTTAAAGAGGTTTGGATTCAGTTGAGTTAGTTAGAGGGAGTGCAAATGTCAGTTATGAAATTGTTAGTTACTAAATTCAGTTTTTCTGTTACGAATCTGTTTTGGTGGTTATGAGAATTCTGTTTTGGCTTTGAATGTTTTCTTGTTAGGACAGTTTTGAGTAGTTGTTTCTGTTAGTATCTATGTAGAATTGGATTTTGGTATACTCTGGACTGAAACTTGATTTTTTCTAGAATGCTGAACCTAAAACTGACTTGGAAGGAAATTTAAAATGGGATTTAAATACTGTAGGCATGTGTATTGGCTAGGCTGCTGTTTGGTATTTGGTTTAATAGTTAAAATTGAGTTAGGTTTTGTTGGAGTTAGGATGAATTGGTGTAGATGGCAGATGCTGGCTATTGTCTGGATTTTTGAATTATGATTTTGATGTTGGTTTTTTTTTGGTAGTTTGAAGTCAAATGCATAGGTCCGAATGTCAATGTCAATGTTTTTAACTTTCAGTTTGCCTCTTCTTTTCCCCCTGTTTGCAGACCTGACTTGTAGGAGTTCAATTGCTTGCTGAAATGACTTGTTGTGCTCTTGTTTGTAATCCTGCTCTGAAATGTATATTGTACTGTGTGGAGTGTATGATTTTATGAAGTACAGGGCTGTAGAGAGTTTGAACCTGTCTTGATATGGGCCTGACTTGGTCTTTCTTTTATGTATGCAGAGGTGTATTGGTGTGAATGTATGCAATGGCAGGGTGGTAGTTTGTATGAATGCTGCAGGTTTGAATGTATGCAGTGGTTGTTGGTATGGCCGCGGGGACTGTTTTTTTATGTTGCAGCCTGTATGAGTTGGATGAGGTAACCTATGAATGTAAATATGTATGTATTTGAATGTGGCAGCAACACTGGTTTTGGCCCTGCATGAATGCTTCAATTGAATGATGCGATTGCTTCCGAATTGGAACCTTTCCTTGCCGTATCATACAAGCGAAGTGCTGAATTGGTATGTTGGAATCCAAGAACCTGCTGTTGTGGTAACTCAGGAACATTGTTTCCCAATTGTTTGTAACTTTGCACTTGCAGATTTTTCACTTGTAATTTTAGCATGTACTGGATCAAGGTATGTTTGTTGGATAAATGAACTTGTTGTGAACTGCACTTGACTCAAAGATCCATTGTTTTCCGTTCTGATGCAATTCTTTCTTGCAGGTTGATTGAGGATCTATGTTGGTTCATGGACACTTGGATGGTAATACATTGATGTATGAAGATGCTTGAAGGCCAACGGAGGAGGCATGGTTATGGAGTTTGCACTTTGTAGACATGGGTTTTAGTATAGCTTTTGAAAATGGCGGGTAAGAATTTGATGGCGTGAAGGTTGGAAAAGTTATGAACGAAGCTTTGAAGAATAATATGGAAGTGTGAAGATTTAGGGATAGCCTTGGGATAAATTTATGGTTTTTGATTGTGATTTTGTAATGGATATTGATTTTGAAAGGATACTTGTGATGAACTTAAATGAATTTGGATGAAGTTATGTATTTATGTGTGTAGCTCGATGAAGCTTGCTTGGACACTTATATGCTATTTTTTTGTGTAATTTCCTTTGAGGTAACGTACTGTAACAAATGGATCTCATGAGGGAATGGATTTCATTGCCATGGAATAGTGAATGAATATTGTAAAGAAATTCTCTTCTATTCCTTTTTTCTCTAACTTGCTGTCAATTGGAAGTTCAAATCTTTTCATCTCACATTCAATCTTGCCATACCCAAATGAATCAATAACATCCATGAGATATAAATGAGAACAGGCTTGAGGTGGACTTTGGTCAAAAGTCAACCTCCCATGGTTGACTTTGACCAAAAAGTCAAAGTTAATACCAATAACCTTCCAACTTGGTATGATGCTCTAGTATTTACATGCAATCTCCGATTCTTGCTTGACTAAAGGTAGAGACTTATGCATTTGGTGCTCTTGAAAAATCTTGATGAAGATGTCATTGTGGCTTGATCACTCTGGATGAAGAGGAGAACCTCAAAACCCTAGAAAACCCTAGTCCTTCAGAATCCTTGATCCCTTGTCAGATTATTGATTAATGAATGCATGAATTATGTCAATGTCCTAATGGAAGGTATGTACATGGATGCGAAGTCTAAGCCAGTTAGAAATAAGATAGGGGTACGACAAATTTGGGGTATGACAGTATGTCGAATGGATTGCTAACATTGTGCCTGTTATTAAAAAGAACGGTTCATTAAGAGTATGCATAGATTTTCGTGATCTAAATGCAGCAACTCCTAAGGATGAATATCCTATGCCTGTGGCAGAAATGCTGGTAGATTCAGCCGCAGGCTTCGAATACCTAAGTATGTTGGATGGATATTCTGGATACAACCAGATTTTCATTGCAGAAGAAGATATGTCCAAAACAGCCTTTCGTTGCCGAGGAGCAATAGGCACCTATGAATGGGTCGTAATGCCTTTTGGTTTAAAAAGCGTTGGGGCAACGTATCAAAGAGCCATGAATTTTATATTCCATGATTTTATAGAAACGTTCATGAAAGTATACATAGATGACATCGTTATAAAATCTATTTCAGATTGCAGTCATCTATATCATCTGAGCCAATCATTCGAAAGAATGAGAAAACATGGCTTAAAGATGAATCCCCTTAAGTGTGCTTTCTTTGTGCATGCTGGAGACTTCCTGGGCTTCGTATTCCACAAAAAGGGAATAGAAATTAACCATAATAAGACAAAGGCTATTATGGAAATAAAGCCTCCATCCACGAAGAAAGAACTACAGTCTTTACTGGGAAAGATAAACTTCTTAAGAAGATTTATCTCTAACTTAAGTGGACGCACGCAAGCTTTTTCCCCCTTACTTCGAATGAAGCAAGGAAGGTTCGAATGACATGCTGAACATCAAGAAGCTTTTGAAATGATCAAGCAATACTTGATGCATCCACCAATAATGTCTCCCCCAAATGGTAAGAAACACATGCGCCTATATATCTCAGCTTCAGATAACACAATAAGTAGCATGTTGGCTCAAGAAGATGACAATGGCATCGAAAGAGCCATCTATTACTTAAGTAGAGTACTCAATGATGCAGAGACTAGGTATAGTGCAATAGAAAAACTCTGTCGTTGTTTATATTTCTCTTGTATTAAACTCAAATATTATATAAAGCCAATCGATGTTTACGTTTCATCTCATTTTGATGTCATTAAACATATGCTATCTAAACCAATATTGCATAGTCGAATTGGAAAATGGGCGTTAGCCCTTACGGAGTACTCTCTAATATTTCAACCTCTTAAGGCAATGAAAGGGCAAGTTGTATCATATTTCATTGTTGACCATGCAGTGGTTGAAAACCCTCAGCAATATGTAGAGTTGAAGCCTTGGAAGTTATACTTCGATGGTTCAACACATAAAGAGGGAAGTGGCGTTGGGATATTAATAATTTCTCATGATGGAATTCCAACCAAGCTCAAGTACAAGATCGAAGGCCCTTTATGCTCTAACAATGAAGTCGAGTACGAAGCATTAATTGCTGGACTTGAAGCCTTGTTGGAATTGGGGGCAACCAGAGTCGAAATTAAAGGAGACTCAGAATTAGTAATAAAGCAGTTGACGAAAGAATACAAATGCATCAAGGAAAATTTGATCATGTATTTCGTCATAACGAATAGGCTGCTTAAAAAATTCGAGTATGTGGAGTTAAAGCACGTCTCAAGGGTAAATAATCAAGAAGCAAATGATTTGGCTCAACTAGCCTCAGGATACAGAGTGTCGAAAGGAAAATTAGAGGAACTGATCGAAGTAAGAGGCAAAGCAATGGCCACGAAGCTATCTCCAAGTGATCTGGAGAACTCACAATTAGGCTTCGCCAACAAAGAAGAGTTTGAAGTTCTTAATATAGACTCCCTAACAGATACAGATTGGAGGAGTCCAATTGTAAATTACTTGAGAGATCCTTCGACAGATACAGATAGAAAGACCAAGTATAGGGCTTTGTCATACTTCTTGATGGGAAACAAATTATTTAAGAAAACTCCTGAAGGTGTTTTACTAAAGTGTCTGGGCGAAGCTGAAGCATATTTAGCTCTCTCGAATGTACACAGTGGGGCATGTGGTGCTCACCAAGCGGGGCACAAAATGAAATGGCTTTTGTTCCGCTATGGAATGTATTGGCCCACTATGTTAAAAGATTGCATAGAGTTTGCAAAAGGGTGTCAGGAATGCCAAGAGCATGCAAGTATTCAACATGCACCTGCAAACGAATTGAGTTCGATAGTAAAACCATGGCCTTTCAGAGGCTGGGCATTAGATTTAATTGGTGAAATTCATCCCACATCTTCCAAAGGTCAAAGATATATTTTAGTAGGAATATATTACTTCACAAAATGGGTCGGGGCGATACCACTGGCAAATGTGGATCAGGAGGCTGTGATTGAGTTTATTCGAAGAAATATCATATATAGATTTGGAATCCCAGAAAGTATAACAACGGATCAAGGATCAGTGTTTACTGGACGAAAGATGCAAGAATTCGCCAAAGAAGTGGGGTTCAAGTTATTTACCTCCACACCTTATTACGCGCAAGCAAATGGACAAGTCGAAGCAGCCAATAAGGTTATAATTGGTCTTATAAAGAAACATGTAGGGAAAAACCTAAGAATTGGCATAAAACTTTGGACCAAGCACTTTGGACTTGTCGAACGTCACCAAAAGAAGCTACAAACACTACACCTTTCCAATTGACGTTCGGACATGACGCAGTACTTCTAGTTAAAATTTACTTGCAGTCGATCCGGATCCAGAGACAAGCATAAATTCCCCCAAACATGTATTGGGAAATAATGATGAACGAACTAATTGATCTGGACGAAGACAGAATTCGAGCGTTGGAAATGATAAAAAGACAAAAGGAAAGGGTGTCAAGAGCATACAACAAAAAGGTGAAAGGTAAAACGTTTAGTAATAATGATTTAGTTTGGAAAGTGATTTTACCCATAGATCGAAAGAATCAGGCACTAGGTAAATGGTCCCCACAATGGGAAGGACCCTTTCGCATCCTAAAAGTATTTTCAAATAATGCTTATGAGATAGAGGAATTAGCGGAAGATCGCAGGAATTTAAGAGTAAATGGGAAGTATCTGAAAAGATACAAACCAATCATGCGCGAAGTGAGAATAACAAAAACGTAGACATTAAAAGTCTACACCGTTGGCCAAAATGGTGGAACAATCACCAAAATGGCTTCACATTTAAAAGAAATGCATGCATAAACGTTCATAGATTCAGAAGACAGAATAGGGTCAAAATGCATTTCATTAAAGACTGAAAGTACATTCAGTTGAAGGGTTCTTTACCCAGATTACATGCAAACCAAAGTCACAAAAAAGGAAGCATACGGAGTAAAGTTACAAAAGATAGACAAAAACTTGGTCTAACAAATAACTCCTATTCTATTTCCCTCAGTTGATCCGGTCGTCTAAGTTTTCCAGGCTCAACAGGGGCAAACTCTCTGCTTCGAAGAGATCCAGAAAACCTTTAGTGCGCATCCGTTTCACAAGTACTTGTTTGAGAAACATATGGGACAACAACCTCCCATACGGAAGACATGTTGCCACGCCTTGTCGAGAACTGGCAATAGCAACGGCTTCAGTAAGATGTTTGAAGATCATTAAGGGAAAGTTGATCTTTCCCCCCTGATAGCACATAAAATGAACTCCAAATCTTCAACCATGATGCTTTCTTGGTCATGGTTTCGTGGGCGGAAGTTTCCCACCAAAAGCTGGTGCCAAATTCTGATGACCTTGGCGCTAAAGGGATTGTGTCTCATGAGACCTCTTAAAATGGAGGAAGTAGTCATGCTGAAAGTATTGTCATTAAAAACTTCTCTAGAGTTTTCACATTTCAGCAAGTCAGAAATGGAGGAGGGAGAGATAGTGATTGGGACCCCGCGAATCTCTGAAACGATGGTGGTTCTTCCTTCTGAATCCATCCGTAAAGATGCAAACATCCAGAAGTCCGCCAACATATTGGGGTAAACAGATCCCTCTAACATCTCCTAGTAAACTTGCATGTGTTGATTAGCGAACAATGCATCAACATTTATACTATGTTGGTCGAACTCTTCAACGCTTAGTTTAAACTCCTTCTTAATGAGAGACCTGATAGCAGTATAGGTTAAAGGAGTCATTTTGGCAAAGAGATACAAGAAGAAGAGAAAAGAAAACTCAGAAAATGGAAGAGAATGAATGAAATGATCAGAACGCCAGGGTTTATATAGAAAGATTTGGTCTCAAGGAGTGGTTATCTCTCAAGATTTGATTGGACTGCATTTGGTATCCCCAAGAGAAGTTATGGTCTCCGCCGTTTCCCACCTTGGAAGTTGGAGTGTAATCATTTTGGAAACCGATACACGCACATCTCAAATAGACGTTTTGAAAAAGTGATATCATCATTTAATGATGGTTACGGCTAGGGAAGTGGAAACGTCAAGTCTAGACTTGAGAGGCTGCGAAAAGTAATCATGTCACGTGGGTACACTATTAAAGTCATTATGATAATGAAAATAAATTTTGACAATTTTTAGGAATTGTTAAAACGCTACTCGTGACAATTACAGAATTTGATGTATGGAAAATTGAAAGATAAAATGGCACATACATTCCTGGGGAAGTTTGATTACAAAGACTAAGTACGAAACGCAAAAGGATAGTGCAAGTTTCAAAGTAATTAATTAAAGTCCTTAGGAAGGTTATCTTTCATCTTCGAATATTGAGATTCCCATAAAGACATACGACGTTCGATTAATGCCTGTTGTCTTTTCAGTTCTTCGATTTCTGGCACTAGCTTCTGTGCCGTCTCGAAGTGTCGAATCCCTAACTGCGCCACTTCAGTCAATTCTTCCTGTTGGGTTTGTTTGATTGTTTCCTGGCGAGATTGGGCATTCTTTATCTTCTCTTAGAGGAGTTTAATTTCTTGTTTCCAGGATTCGATATTCGCTTCACAAGTTTCATATTCTTTCTGGTTCTTCGAACATTCAAGCTTAAGGGCGTCAGCCCTTTTTGTTGCATCATTACCAGCTTTCCATGAAGAACAATGAGAAGTCACCTTTGCTGTGAGTTGTTCGTCAACATTTCGTTTTCGAAGAATATCATATTGAAGTTGATCGATCAGAGAACTCAGCGAAACAATCACTTGTGAAACTTCCTCTGAGACTAGAAGTAAATCCATTTTCTTCAAAAGATTGTTTAAGCTATAACGGCTGGTGGAATCCTTGCTTATAACTTCAATGAGGTTTGTCTCAAAGAATTTCTCCCTTATTTGACGAAGGAGATTAGGAATATCATCCTTGTCACCACTCTCTACCAAGACATTAGAAGAAGTTTCAAGCCCAATGGGAGAAACGTTATCAGCACTCATCATGGTCTTGAGAAAGCTTACAGGATCAGTTTTCTTGAGTTGCTCCAATTCTGAAGGGGTGAGCATTGCTGAGGCCTGCTTCGAAGTAGCCATAGGGGTAACTATAGTCCCGAAAGTCGAAGTTTCATTAGGACTAGGTGTAGGCAGATTGGAAGTTTCCTCCGCAGCATCATGTTCAGAAAATAGTGTCTTCGCTGCCAGCTCGTTCTCCGACTACATTGTCACTATCTGAACATTGAGGATTTTCCCCCATATTCTCACCTTGACGAGTAGGTGGAGAATCATCAGTGGAATGACTCTCTTCAGCAGGCATAGTTGGAATAATGGTCGCAAGGGGCTGAGCGTCTTTGATAATCGAGGAACACCTGCGTGAACGATTAGAATTTATCAAAGTGGAAAGATTGCAAGAAATTCGTCTGTCCTTAGAAAAAGCAGATGCTTACCTTGAAGATTGTCAAGATCAATATTGAGACTTAAAGTTTTGAGATCAGAAGTAGCTGTACCCACATCATCCAACATTTATAAGGTAAGATGTGAACTTAATCATTAAAATTAAAATATGGAAAATGGTTATGTTATGAAATCCAAATACCTTGGTTAGAACATTGTCTGGGCTTGAGTTGTGGCTCTCCACAATAGGGATAGCACTAGCAACCTTTAAGGGTGATTCATCAGAAGATACCTTATCACTTGATGAAGTAAGCTTCGAAGTCCCAGATCCCTTTTCTTTGGTTAAAGGGGTGCAGTTTTCTGTCTTTTCTTCGTCGCTTGTCTGGTACGAGGAGGAGGATATTCTCCAATTTGCGGACGATACCATCATTCTAGGAGAACCTACTTATGATAATCTTTGGAGTTTAAAAGTGTTGTTGAGAGGCTTTGAATTGGTTTCCGGATTGAAGATCAACTTTCACAAAAGTAACTTCTATGGAACTCACATCGGAGATTGGTTTATAAAATCGGCGACATCTTTCCTTGCTTGTAAAAAAGGTTGCTTCCCGTTTAAATTCCTTGGTATTTGGGTGGGTGAAGGCGCGTATAAGAAGAAGGTGTGGCAAGAGGTGATTGACAACATAAAATCAAGACTCACTAAATGGAAGGGAAGAAACATCTCCATTGGCGGGAGGGTAACTCTTATTGGATCCGTTCTTAATGCTATTCTTATTTTTACTCTTTCCTTCTATAAAGCTCCGAGTAAAATCATTCAAGCTATAAGAAGCCTTCTTAGCAACTTTTTGTGGTGTGGGAATGTGAAATCAAGATGCATCCATTGGGTTAAGTGGGAGAATTTTTGCAAGCCAAAAGAGAAAGGAGGGTTAGGTATTAGAGATGTGGGAGAAATGAACAAATCCCTTCTTCTTAAATGGAAGTGGAGAATTTTAAAGGACGATAAGGCTATGTGGAGTAGATTCTTACTTTTGAGATATCATAACCCCAAAATAAAAGTGTTAGCTTCTAGCAAGGAGCTTTTAAATCGGGATGATTCCCGTTGGTGGAGAGACATTGTTCTTAATGACTTCAAAGAGGATGATTTGGGTGAAGGATTTGCCGATTGGGTAAAATGTGAATTCAAGAAAGGCAATAATATCCTTTTTTGGTATAGTTGTTGGTTGGATGATCAACCGCTCCGTGTTGCTTTTCCGCATTTGTTCGATCGAACAACCAACAAACTAAGTGTGGTGAGTGATCTCATTATTTTTAACCATGGTGAAATTACGTGGAACTTGAAAGACATCCTTGGTGCGGAAGTTTTGAATTCTCCGGTTCCGATTGCTACTTCCATCATCCCATCCGCAACGGCCACGGTTATTAGCGAAGAACTTAGGGGTTTGAAAACGATGCTTCAAGGGATGGTGCCGGACTTTTTGGCAAAGGACGATTTCCATTGGAACCTAACCTCAAACGGAGTTTTCACGGTGTCTAGTGTGTCGCACTTGGTTTCATATGCAAAGGATCTAGCTTGGCCAACTCCCATTATCAAGATGTTTGATGTTATTTGGAAGACAAACATTCCGGCAAAGATCAAGATTTTTTCTTGGAGATTCCTCATTAATAGACTACCGCTAAAAGATCAACTCGTCAATAGAGGTGTGCCTATTCTTACTTCCATAGATTGCCCTTTTTGTTCAAATCTCCCGAAAACTTTGGATCATCTTTTCTACCAATGCCATGTCACAAAGGTGGTGTGGAATAGAATTTATATGTGATTGGGTAATGATATGAATCTTTCTCAAGAGGATTTCAAGAGTTTTGGGAGTATTCAAGAAAAGGTGAAAAACACCAACATTAAAGTTATTCTAAACACAATATGGATAGCTTTAATTTGGTGTACTTGGAATATGAGAAATACAATAGTTTTTGATACCGGTATCTCTAGCTTTGATGAGGTGATATCAAACATCTTGTATTTTTCATGGAGATGGGCTAGTAATAAGGAACTACCAAGTAGTATTAATTTTTATGATTGGTATAAATTGTCATTACTTTGTAACAAATCTTACTAGTGTGTTCTCGTTGTAAGGGTTGCACCCCTAGTGTGATATCTTATAATCAATTGCTTATTAAAAAAAATGGTTCATTGAAAAACCAATGTATTTGGTCTGTTTATAGACTAGATACATTAATTATTCAATGAATCTAAAAAGTGAGATGTCTCTTATAAAAAGGAACGGAAGTAGTATTAGGAACGAAAGTAGTACTTTAGTATAGAAATTATCCCATATTGATGAGTTTGAAAGCTTAAAAATGGTGAAGAGTATAAATCGTATAGCTTTGATGAGGTGTTTTTTAATACTTTGTTTCTCTCTTTGAGATGGTTAGGTTTATCTCATAAATTAGCTCCGGATAGTTTTTATGTCTGGTACAAGAGACCTTTGGATTGTTTCAAGTATAATTAATTTCCTGTGATGTAAGGGTTGCACCCCTAGTACGATTTCCTTTAATCATTTGCGAGGCATATTATTTTCTCAACCAAATAGTGGGGGAAGTTTCACTATTTTCGATTGAAGTTGAGTGGAACAAGTTAATTTTTCTAATGGTGTCTATGTTTTTTTTTTTGGCGGTTATTCCATAATAGAAAATTATGTGAAAAACCTAGATGATTTATAGGATTTGTGAAAAGTGTAATAATTTGTGACATTTAGCTTGGGCTAGTCTCTTTTTGCTGACCATGGAGAAGTTGTCTTTTTTATCACTGATTTAATAATATAAATATTTAATGGCTAAGACTAATTACCACCAATCTGCTGCTAACTTTTTTGTTTTTGCTTATTTATTTTTAGTGTTAAATATATTTTTGTTCACTCAAAAATAGTAAATTTTATTGTTGGTCTCTATAAAAGTAAATGACATGTTTTTGTCCCTTTAAAATTATTATGGCGCAATTTTAGTCTTACTGTTAAACTAATGTGTATTTTTGAATGATTATTTTTTAGATATATTTAAAATCTTTTAAAAAATTTCTTAAAAAACATTACTGAAAATTTACTTTTACCATTATCTTTTAAAATTTGAAAATTTCATATTTAATTCTTCTCATTTTAAAAAATCTTAAATTATAGAATATAAATAGTTTAAAAGATTCTAAACATATATAAAAAATTATTTAAAAATTAAAAAATAATTAAACAGTTTTCAAAATATTAGAAAATAACAAAGACTAAACCTGTATGCATCAAAATTTTAGAAGGACTATTTATTGAATGAAAATTTTTTAAAAACTAAAATTAAATGTTAGTTTATTTCTAGGAATGAAAAACATATTTAACTCTTATTGGTATTTAATCTCCAAAAATGTACTTCTTATCTTCTTAACATTTCATCTTCTTTATACTCATCATCTTCTTTCACTTTTTTTTCCTCGGTTAAAGTTCATCTATCTAAAATAAAATATATTCATTTTAACAAGTTAATTCATCTATAAAATAAATCGTCATTTTAAAAAAATTCATTTTATATTCGATGGTTTGTTCGGTCTTTACGAATCTATTTGCAAGTTTTTTTTTTTTTGGTAAGCAAGGAGTATATTAAACAGAGAACCACAGTTCTCAAAATTCGTTACAAAAAAGTCCTGGTTAAACAGCACAAGAAGAAAAATTAAACGCCAATTGCCTCACAAATAGTAATTTGTTCGCAAGTTAAAACAAAGTTTTTGATTTTCCATTCAACAATATTTTGATTTTTGATTCATCAAGATTTTTTGATTTTCGGTTCAGCATGTTCTGGTTGCGTTTTGCAGTTCAGTTCGAATTCAACTGTTTGTTTATCATTTGGATTTCACACTATTTTCGGATTGTGATCTATGAATTTGTAAGGTTCAGTTCTGATTTTTGTTTCGGTTCAGCAGCAAGTTTCAGTTTGCCGTTTTTCTTTTGGTTTTGCTAGATATTTCGATTCAGCTAGGTCAAACTATTAAACTCAAGCATCACTGAGTGGAAAATACTTGTCAAACGAATAACCCATTCATCCATTTTTGTTATTCTTCACTATCTAAACCTATAATTTAACTACTTGTTGTTTTCTTTTCATGTCCCTGAACAATGAACAATTTCAGTTTCACAATTGATTATCTTAGTTTCACAATTGATTTGTAGAACTAATTAATTTTCAAATAAAATATCTAAAACAACTTAATTAAAAATATTAATAATTAATTAATTAATTAAAATAATATTAATAAATTAATTATTCTAATCCAAATTGGCAACTCATCAAAAGTAATTTTTTTTTATTCTAATCATCACTGTCACGTATGCAAAATTGGAGGAAGACCAACTAAATTTCAAATACCCTAAAGTTTTAGGGACCAAAAAGTTAATTTTTAAAATGGGGAGATTAAAATTTAAAAAACATGAAAATAAGGAAATCAAAAGTGGATTAAAGCTTTAAACTTATTATCAATTATTTGCATTGACCTGAAGCTGAACACGAAGCGAGATAACCAGAGGGTTAGAAACGCTACATGTTCTTCAGTAGTCACAGGACCTGAAGTTTTGGCATGATGGTCGATAAAATTGTTGTATGTCATCTTGTGAGTGTCCTCAACATTAAACTTTAGACGAACAGGGTCTACATCCTTATAGTTAAAAATACGGCCAGTCGGTTTCAAGCCAGTGATGGCCGCAATATTTAGGAGTGTCAGCGTGATCATACCTAGAGCTGTCAAAATGGGCCGAAGCCCATGGGCCGGCCCATCAGGCCCGTAATTAATAGTTAGGGCTTGTGCCTTATTTTTCGAGTCCATTAACATCCGGGCATTTTTAAGCCCGGCCCGAAAAAGCCCTAAAAATATGGGTCGGCCCATATGGGCCATGGGTAGCCCGCCAGCCCGAAAAAAACTAAATTTTTTAATATAATTAGAAATTATCCTTTCCTAATTCATAAATGTATGCTATAAACAATTTGCGTATTATGTATTTTAATTTTTTTTTGTATTATAAAAGTATAAATATCAAACAAAAGTTGATGGTTTGACTTAATTTCAAACTAAAAGGTTTCATCCTAATATAATCTTGTAGATAGTATAGAAAAGACACCATCCTAAAAAAAAAAGACACCATGATATATTCTAATTAAAAATAAGGTTGAAATGAGATTTAAAAAATTCTATTGTAATTTTTATGGTAGGATAGAGTTTGTAATATCCCATATTGTCTAAGCATGTATATTTATATACTAAGAAAGGATTAGTAGTGATATTAAAGAGATTTAGTGGAATCTATGGGCTTAGTTAGAAGTGAACTAAATGGCCAGTTGGTAAATACCATTTAGTTAGAGGGTAAGTTGGTCCAAAGGAAAAGTAAAACATAAGGGAATGTTTGGTTCATTCTAAATCATATTTTTATAGTGGAAGTAGAGTAAGAGAAGGAAGAGAAGCTTATGTTCTTATTCATCATCTCCATTTTCGCACCTATGGGACAGCCTCCAGCAAAAAGGTAATAACTTTCTACTCACAACTCCAATTGAGATGATTCTGGTCTTGTTGGAAAGCTTACGAATTTCTCTACAATTTGCATATATGAATCACCTCTTGCATGTTCTTTATCATGGAGAAAAACGAGTTTGAAGATGAGGGGCTGATGCTGATTTTTAGGGAAGTCGTGCATGCGGGTTTGACAACATTGGAGGTAGAGTTTTGATCAAAGGAGAACCTTGAGAGCACCATCATCATCCTTTTAACCTCTACAACTCAGGATCTTCATGGGATAAGGTGAGTTCCATTAGATATAACTTGGGTAGGAAGTTTGGGAACTATTGCATGTCGGGTTGGATTGAGTTTGATGCTTGCATGCTTAATCATTTGATATGAATGTGTTTTTATGATGCTTCCTTATGCTTTGGATGATTAGTATAAGCCTTGGGTCGTCATTGTATATTAGGGTTTGATTTGGGATGGATTGAGATGCAAAGAATGGTTGTTAGAACCTTAAATTTGTGTTTTGTACTGTCAGGTTCGCTACAACGAACTCTGTGTTCGCTGCAGCGAATGCCTGCAGACTGCATAATTGTGTTTTCACTAAAACGGTCATAACTTGAGTTCTACAACTCGAAACGGAGCGCCGTCAGAAGCGTTGGAAAGGTCTTTCAGTGTTCTATGTGATATTGCTTAGATAACATTCTTTTGATGCAGATATAGATTATGATATATGATTAGGTGTTGCTTGGTATTAGAATAAGCACAATTAGCCTTGAGTTTATGTCAATAAGATGTTATTCTTGTGTTGAACTTAGATCAGGATGTTACCCTAACTATTAGGTTGTATAATGTTATCCTAAAATGAGTATTGAACTCTTAGTCGTATTTTAGGAGTTTAGATGTGTTATGGAAAGTTCTGGTTTTTCCTTTGTTAAGAACTTTCGCTTACCGAACTTTGACTCGCTGTAGCGAATGCTCGCTGTAGCGAACGAGTAGCGAATAAGTCTGGGAGTTGAGTTGATTTACTCGCTAGAGCTTGCTACTGCTCGCTGTAGCGAATCGGGGCTTCGCTGGCAGTTCGCGTAGCGAACTTGCCTGATGCCGAATTTATACTTTTCCCTATTGAGTGCAGTTTCGTTCCGATTTGGGAACCGAAAGCCTCCTGTTTTGGATTGAGAATCATCATGGAATTGTTTGAGTAAATATGTGTTTCTATGATGATTAAATACATGATTACACTATGGTTATGACATTGATATGCATGTTGGATGAGTTATAAATCACATGTAATTTTATGTATAATTATGCATTGTTTTCCGTTTGTTCCGGTTGAACATTCGGATGTGATTGCCTGTGTGATGGCTGATACTGTGCTGTGTGATCTTGGTGATGTGTGTATGCTTGAATCGGAGTAAGCTTAAGCTACTAGGTGGTAAGGCCTGTTTATGGACTTAGTTCCATCATTTACCGTTGCATTCTGAAGGTGAGGGTCTTGAATGGCGTTTCCCACCTTGATGTGACACACATGCGTGCTCGGTATGTTTATGCACTTGAGCTACCATTGCAATATGAAGGTGAGGGTCTTGAAAGGGGTTTTCCACCTTGATGTTACATATTGGCGTGCTTGGTATGGTGGGGTCGTGATGCCACGTAGGCTACATCACTTCGGACTCACCTCTAGTGATGTCACATAGATAATCACTAGGCTTTCGCCAGGTGGACTTGTACTGTCATGTGTCATACCCCAAAATTTGCCTTACATAGTTCAGTCATAATTATTCAAAAGCTCAGGAGATTCATCAAGTCATCCTCTTGAGCAAAGGTCCCTAAAGCTAGGGTTTGAGATTCTCTTAGGAGAATCAATAAGATAGGGCTCTCAATCAAAGGTATATGATTTATAGTGATCTAATGCAACTCCATGGCAAAAGTCAAGGCACAACTCCAAAGGTTACCTGCTCAAATAATCCCAAGATCCACAGTCAACTGATCCAAACCTGAAGGTCAACTATAATCAAAGCATGATTCAAACCTAAGATCATTGATCAAACAACAAGTATAGAGGTGTATATCCATCATTTGATCAAAGCTTGATCATGATTCCATCAGTAGAAACTCAGAAATGAACAAGTACAAAAAGGTTCAAATTAGGGTTTCTCTAGGAAAAAGTCAACCCAACTTTGACTAGGCATAACTTTCACATGGAACATCAAAAATTCCCCGCTCAAAGCCTATATTGAAGGAAATTGGATTCTCTACAACTTTGTCTTTCACAAGCCAGGGCTAGAAATGCTTCATTTAAGAGGTATGATGCAAAAGATTACAGGTCCTTTTCAAGCATCCTTCAAAAGCAGTTTTTTGTCAAAAAGAATATGATCAAGATAAAAGCTCCAAATGAAAAATATGTTCCAAAGTGGCTTGTAGAGGACACTTTGAGGTTTCCAAAAAGTATTAGAACTCCCTCATAGCCTAAAAATTGAGTGAGATATGCTTGATCAAAGTTGGTTGATTTTGGAGGACCAAATGTGAAAAAAGGAGGTCCAAATTGAGAAATTTTGCAAATGGGCCTATGGTTTTATAATACAAACTTGGTCCACAAGTCATTAGCATGCCTAAAATCATTTGCCACGAAATTTAGCATTTATATTTGATTTAATATGATTTTTTATTTCATTTTAATGATTTAATTAAAATAAAAATCAAATATTTTGGTAAGGAAGATATATTGATTGATTCCAATCAATGTTAATGACAAAATATATTGCAATTTTCGTGATAATTGGATTCAAGAACAAAATCAAATTTTCTCAAACATGGCAAGATTGGATTCAAAGGTTTTTGGGCTCTTTTTCTAAACCTAATTCAGTCCCCTATAAGTACTGAACCTAAAGCATAGGATTAGGGGACGAAAATTCAAAGAGAGGCATACTTGCAAGAATCGAAAATTCACTAAGAAACTCAAACTTGGTTTTGGAGAATTAAGAAGTTTCAACGAGAACTAAAAGGTGCAAACGCTTCCTTGAAGGTCTCTGAACGTGTTTGGATTGGTACTCTGCATCAAAAACCCCAGAACATTCTCCTATAAGCCGAGGTTAGTGCTTCTAAACTTTGAGCCGATTAGCCTGATTCATGCATTTATTTGTTAATTGGTTTGTGTAGTATGCTTTGCTTGATTGCTGTGATCATTCGTGATGCATTAATTTTGTTTCTGGGTGTGTTTTATCTGAATCACCATTAGAGGCCGTCGCGAGTTCTAGGGTTGCAAATTAGGGGTTTTTAGTGGGGGTAAAATTGGGTCAAATTAATTACATGGTCAGACTCGTATAATCAGGACGAATGAATCTGGGGTGGTGCGCGCTATTTATATGTATGTATGGGCAAATCGCTATTTTTTGAGGCATGTTTTCTAGGAGATAAAACGTAGCCGATTCGTAGCTAAAATATAAGAGTGTTGCAGGTTTTTTGTGAATAGGACGAAGACGTGTCTTCACGTTACTGGCTGGTTTGAAATTTCGCGCTTGTTTTCTATACGTATTCTTGTTTTCACTTATGTTTTGCAGGGAGCGTTTCTTTAACGCGTATACGCCATAGTTGAGATGGCAAGAGTTGTGTTGAGTGAGTCTGGGGGTGTGGGTTCGAGCCCTCACTCCCACATATATTTTTCTGAGTTTTTAAACTCCTGATCCTATGCGCCAATAACCCTTAGGTCCACCGTGAGTCCACAGATCTGAACCATAGAACCTCATTAAAGTTAGATCCAACAAACCCTGATCAAACCCCTATATTATGAGCCTTAATAACAATCCTATTGAATCAAACCCCTTAATAACTAATTTAACTTAATTAATATAATTGGTTTTAGTTAATTCTTTTTATATATAATTAATTATATAATAATTTTTTTTTGTAAATGAAAAATGTATGATATTATTATTAAAAATTCTAATTTGTTGTTCGTTCCGATTAAATCGATTAATCGCTATGGTCAACAATAGTTTTTAATTAAAATGTTATTTAATTAAAATAAAATTTAGTTTCTATTATTTGGTTAAATGGTTGCAACTATTTTATTAGTTGTGATGATTAACCGTTCTTTTCCTCTCGCCTTAATTTGATATTCTTTTTAATCGAATCAATCGATTACGATGGGTAACGATACAAATTAACTATTAAACATTATTAAAAAATACCTTAATTCATTATTAGTGATAATCGAATCAATCGATTAAAATTGGTAGTGATGCAATTTCAAATCTTTTAACTATGGTGATCGAATCTATTGATCATTGCGGTTAATAGTACAAAATCAGGGTTGTACGCCCACTCCTAAAACACTTTTCAAAACCACGAATATCAAACTACGGATTATCATAACTACGATAGGCTATTCAAAAGCCTATAAAAACCATATCAAATCAAATTACAACCTTAAGGGCGTACAACCCTTCCCCGAACTACGTTGACTCTGATTCTCCCTAAGGAGATACGTAGGCACTTGGCAACAAGGCGAGTCCCCTTCCCTCTAAATCTCATTTTTTCCCCGTTTCATTTCCCTTAATTATTTAACCCTCGAAAGCATAAACCTTACCTTAATACTCTTAGCCATAAAACTGTTAACCTTAGATTCAAAGCCATAGGAAAGGGTTGAGGGTGCCTAACACCATCCCTCGACCTGAATATAGTATCTTACCCTGATCTCTTAACTGCGAGGTTTCCTATTCGCCTTGGTAGAATAGGTGGCGACTCTAAAATTTTATATTTTTAGGGTAGGTTGCTACAGCTGGCGACTCTGCTGGGGACAACTTAATAGTGAATACTATGCTCCTATAGGTTTTTGGCAGGGTTTAGGTTTGGCAAGTTTTTAGGGTTTGGCAAACTTGCCATTTTTAGGGTTTGGGGGAGGTTCATCTTTTAATAAAATATTAAATTATTTATTTATTTATTTGTTTTTGTTTTTTTAAATGTTATTTATCTGCCTTAAAATGTTTACCTATATTATTATATGCATTGTTTTTTTTTTGTTGTGTTTAAAACCTAAGTGTGGGAGTTAACTTTGAGAACAATAGGGGACATGAATCACCTACGAGTCTCATTGATAACTCCACCCGGAGTGGGTTGAGTATTCGGAAATGTCCAAAACGAGGCTTGACTTTGTTGAGGGCAAGACTGGATACTTGGCTGATCTCTCCGAGAACCTACCCCAAAAATTCGAACCTCATGGATAAAATGAGTTGTTCTAAAATCCGAAGAGACAAAAAGTCTCGGAGGCTACGAACGACCCCATGAGACCTTCTAGAACCCCCCATAAAAAGGTTGGCTCCCTAGAGCCCCCTACGTCGAACCTATGAACCTAGGTTTCTTGAAATATTATGTTATGATTGTTTTTTTTTTGTCTATGTTTGGGTGTTTTTATATTTTGTGTATTGCTATGTTTTTGTGTTTGCATGCATCATCCATCATTTGCATTTTTATCATGTCTTATCCACAAAAAAATATACATATAAAAAATATATACATTTTTGTAAGAAAAAAAATATATTTTATTGGTGAATGTGTAGGAAGGATGAGTACCAAGAAGACAATTGTCCACCTTACAGTTTCCACTCCAGACATCAAGAAATTGAAAATAATCAAAGAAAAATTGCCATCAGGTGCTTTGGATAGGTTTGTGATCCGCTATGGGAATATTTTGGACTTGCTAAGGGTGAAAGTACAAGAGGAAGCTATTACCGCATTGGTTCAATTCTATGATCCGCCGCTTAGATGTTTCACTTTCCAGGATTTTCAGTTGGCTCCGACCTTAGAAGAGATGGATGCTATGTTGGGCTTCTCAAAGATAAAAAAGGAATTTTATACTGATGTGGGTACAGAAGTTGATTTTTCAGATTTGGAGAAGGCTTTGGGAATGTCCGCTACGGAATTAAAGACTAATTATAAAACTGATGGAGACGTGCATGGGATCAAGAGATCTTATTTAGAAAATCAAGCTTTGATGTATGCTCAAAAGAAACAATGGGACATTTGTGGACATTTACTAGCTCTCTTGATCTTTGGTGTTGTTTTATTACCAAAGAATGTTGATTATATTGATCCTACCGCAATTCATGCCTTCACCTCTTTTAAACTTTTTGACAAAGATCCAACTCCGACTATCCTCGCTAACATTTATTATGCTATCCATACGAAGTATGAAAAGAAAAGAGGAATGCTATTTTGTTGTGTCCATTTTCTTTATTCTTGGTTGACTTCTCATTTATACAAATCTAGTTGCTTTATTAAAGAATTGACTAGAAACGATTGGTCTCAAAATTTGAGGGCTCTTAAAGCGGATTCTATTCTATGGTATGCAAAGAAATTAAATTCAGATAAGATTATTTACAAATGCGGAGAATTCAACAATGTGCCATTAATAGGAACTCTTGGTTGAATTAATTATAACCCCGTTTTAGCATTACGCCAATTGGGCCATTTCATGGATAAAGAACCTTCCGAACAACGAATAAAAGAAATAATCTTGCATGACAATGGGAAAGGTGAACCAAGAACATGGAAGAAAGTAATTCAAGCTTGGAGGCATGTTCAAAGAAAAGACTTTGGGCCAAAGAATATAATTGCTAAAGCGCCTTACACCGCATGGGTTCAAGAGAGAGTTGGAAAGATCTTGCTTCCTTTTGTTGTAGATCCCGCATACAAGCCTGATTCTCCTAATCTTGTTCCTCTATCCATCGAAGAGATAGAAGGGATCAAGGCTGCCCTAGAGGCGTCCCGAAAAGAAAAAGAGAAATTAGAACTTGATTTGCATCAACTTGCTAACGAAAGGAGCCAATTACGCTTTGACCTTAAGGAAAAGAATTAAGAACTTCAAGCAATGAAGGAGAAGAATGATAGACAAAGGAGTAAAAGGAAACGTGCAACCGAAGGATATCTAAGTGCTAACTTTAATTTAAAGGCTTATGATGAGAATTTGGAACAGGCGGATATGGAAGTTGCAAGGTGGAGAAGGCGCTATGAGAAAGCTTCCCATGACAAAGCAGAATCCGAGAAAAATCTAGAAGCTGTAGTCTTTGAATTGACTGATAGGACTAAGGATCAAGAAGAGGAAATAAGAAACCTCAAATATGATCTTCAAGAAGCTCGCAATTCTGGACAACAAGAGCACGCAAAGAGATTAACCACGGAAGAAGCACTTTTACAGCGCACCGGTGAATATAATAGAGCATACCAAGCCATGGTATCACTTCGGGAAGTGTTCATGAGAGAAAAAGAGATACACGAGGCAGCCTTGAACGAAAGAGACCATTGGAAAAGACTCTACACAATTGTTTCTACGGCGAATGAGCATGTGAGCATGGTTCCTAAGATGCTTGAAGACTATGAGAAATGTCGTGATGATTATGATAAGCTAGTCTTCTTGTGTAATGATTTGATTCAAGATATTCCAAAGAGTTTGGCAAAAGCGGAATCATCTCCTATCATCCTTCCCGAAGTAGTCAAAGAGTTTATGGAGCTTTGTAGGGACATGGTGGACAAGTTCCAAGAAGACATCCAAAGGCGTTCTTAGCTTTATTTTATTGCCTTGTTGCTTTTACTTTAAGTACTTTTAATTGGCTTTTATTTCAAATACTTTTAATTTCAGTTTCTCTTCTCATTTGTAAACCAACAATGGAGTAGTATTTCTTTTTAATAAAGTGTGTTTCTTTTCCGTTACTCATTGTTTCTATAATATTCACCAAATAATTATATGCAAAAAAAAGAAGAAAAAGAATAAAAAAGGAGAATGTATATATTTACTATAATAATGTGGATATGACATGAACATAGCATAAGCATAACATTCATATCATGCATATCATATTTAATTACAAGGCATTAAGAAAAAAACTATCTTTATCTCCAGTCACACCATTGCAACTCAACCGCTAATCCAGACAAGATCTCAAGAGAAGAAAGCAATGGAACAACTAGAGCAGAATCAAGCCGCCCTTCGCGAAGAAGTGACCCAGTTGAAAAGTACTGTGGATGAGATTAAGGGAGGAATGGCTCAAATGTTGAGTTTCATGAAGGACATTAAGGATGAACAGGAAAGGGCTAGGGAAGTTCGGAATCAGTATGAGGAAATGCCAAACGACGGCAACCCGCTGTTAGGATTTGTTCGAGGCTTTGACCCTCATAAGTCAAACGCCCACTCATCAAAGAGAGTTACCAAAACCCATGAGGAGGGAGAAGCTTCCCATGAAGGATTCATTCCTGTCATTCAGAAGGAGGGGGCGCCCCGCACTGTTTGCATTCCTGCTAACAATCCGCCTAAGGATGAGGATTATGTGGATTTACAATATGGTGAGGTGGATGAGACAAACCAGGAACCCCAACATAAGCAAACCCAAGCTGATTCTGAGGAAAGTGCTAGAAATAATGGACAAATCAAGGCGTTGGAAGAAAGGCTGAAAGCAGTAGAAGGATACGATGTCTTTGATGTGGATACCTACGAAATGAGCTTGGTGCCAGATTTGAGTATTCCTCATAAATTCAAGGTACCCAACTTCGAGAAATACAAAGGACTTACATGCCCTAGGAGTCATCTACGCATGTACGTCAGGAAGATGTCTGCTTATGCCAATGACCAAAAGCTAATGATGCATTTCTTCCAAGACAGTCTGAGTGGGGCATCTGTAGAGTGGTACATGCAATTGGAAAAAACACATATCAGAAGCTGGAACGACCTTGCTAATACGTTCCTAAAGCAATACAAGTACAATCTGGATATGGCACCCAATCGGATGCAACTGCAAAATTTATCTTAGAAAAAGGAAGAATCATTCAAGGAATACGCCCAAAAATGGCGAGAAATGGCGTCCCGATTCCAACCTCCATTATTGGAAAAGGAGCTGGTTGACATGTTTATGAGAACTCTGCAAGGACCATAATACGATAAGATGATCGGAAGTGTATCTTCGGGATTCTCAGATCTAGTGGTTATCGGAGAAATAATTGAGGACGGAATCAAAAATGGGAAAATACAAGGAACATCACCTAACTCTTATCACTCAAAGAGGCCCACCTCAACCTTCGCTAAAAAGAAGGAAGGGGAGACCAATGCAGTAGTGCACCAAGAGTTTAGACCTCCTACGACATACCCACCTCAACAAATCAGATTCCAAGGCCCTCCGAGGAAATTCGACCCTTTGCCCACTTCTAGAAGTGAAATACTAAAATACCTGCTGAGCGAGTCATTGGTAGAACTCAGGCCTATGCCACCTCTGCCTCCAGGAAAGGTTCCACCCAGGTTCAACCCTAATGAAAGGTGTTAATTTCACGCCAATTCTCCCGGACACACATTAGAAAAATGCTGGGCTTTCAGACACAAGGTTCAAGACCTAATAGAGTCAGGGGCAATTGCTTTTGACAAACCTAACATGAAGACAAATTCCATGCCTCGCCATGATGGCACAGTCAATGCAATAGAGGTAGTCACTGAGCAAGAGTTTGTTCAACAACGGAGCTCCCCCATAGATGCCCTTAAGAGGTATCTACTTGCAAAGGGGTTCATCATAGAACATAACGAAGCCTTTAAGAAAACCCTGCAAAGACTTGTGGATCAAGGGGTAATTCAATTTAAGGAACATCCCGAAGAGGAATATGTGGCCATGCTGGAGAGGAATGAACCATTGATAATACCTAGGCAAGGGGCAAGAAAGACATTAATCATTCCCTGCGCCAAGGCACCATTGCTGATACCTACGCAGGTACACACCAGGATCATCCCAGTCAGAGATCCATATTCTGTAGACAAAATGAAAGCGGTCCCTTGGAAATATGAGTCTAATACTAATACCGATGTGACAAACATCGTTCGGCCTGGGGGCATGACTCGTAGCGGTCGCATATTTAATACTTCAAAACCAAATGAGAACCTAGCACAAGCAAGTGATCAAGCTACTGTGGTCCCGACTGAAAAAGGCGCAGCCAAGGACAAAGAGACCACTAACAAAGATGTTGAGGAGTTTTTGGCGTTAATCAAGAGAAGTGATTATAAAGTAGTGGACCAGTTGCACCAAACTCCGTCCAGGATCTCACTCCTCTCGCTGTTAATACATTGAGAAAAAAACTGAGACACCTTGATGAAGATCTTGAGCGCTGCCCACGTAGCTAAGGACATCACTGTAAATCAATTTGATGGAATGGTGGCTAATCTTACATCTGGGGCATGTTTAAGTTTTAGCGAACATGAGCTACCCTCACAAGGGAGAGAGCGTAACAAAGCCCTGCATATCTCCATACAATGTGGGAAAGCTCATCTGTCTAGGGTTCTAATTGACACGGGGTCATCATTAAACGTGATGCCAAAGGCCACTCTCGATAAAATAGCCTTGGAAGGTTTGGTAGTTAGACCAAGTCGCCTGGTGGTCAAAGCCTTCGATGGGTCTCAAAGTCCAGTATTCGGAGAAGTGGACCTCTTCATAGTAGTGGGTCCCCATACATTCTGCATCAATTTCCAAGTAATGGAGATTGAACCTGCGTATACCTGCTTATTGGGACGTCCCTGGATCCATGCTGCTGGGGCAGTTACCTCTACTCTGCATCAGAAAGTAAAATTTGTGGATGGAAACTCTATAGTAACCGTCAATGGGGAGGAGGACATATTTGTCAACAATCTGGATTCATACCGATACATTGAGGCTGGAGAAAAGGCATTAGAGACTTCGTTCCAGGCACTGGAGATCGCAACTGCTGTCACGCTACAAATTGAGAAAATGCGAAGGGCGGTAACATCCTGGAGAGACCTACAAGACACGAAGATGGAAGGCTGGGGCAAAGTCCCAGAAGTGCAAGAGAAAAGAGATCGTCTGGGGCTAGGATACCAACCAACAAAGAAGGCTGCAAAGGAAGAGCAACGATTCCCTCCAATCGCGCAAACTTTCGTCACAGGCGGATATGAGCATGTATCCATGATATCTAGCATGGAGGGTACATCCAACTTCATCCGAATGATTAGACCAGGAGAACAGCTCCAAAATTGGACAAGCCTGGAGATACCGGAGATAGTTTATGTTTCAAAGTAATTTGTTTTGTCGTGTGTTTTATTTCCCTTTCAATTAATAAAGAACAATGTCGCTCATGCCTCGCCCGAAGCATAGAGTTGGTTTGTAAGGGCCCCATTTACTTTCAAAGTTGAGTTTATTAATAAAATTATCGTTTGCATTTGGTATTGAAAACATTGTCTCGTTCTTGCATTCACTTTCTCGAAATGACAAATAATATTCTTGCATAAAACAAAAGCACAATCATAATTGCATACTGAAAACAAAACATAAACATGTGCAGATCACCTTCTAACATCACCGATAATAATACTGTTGAAACTCAACATAAATTCGAGGCTCTCGCTAATCAGTCCGAGGAAGGGGATGAGGAAGACGACGAACTTCTTGAAGAATTGTCAAGGCTAATGGACAGAGAATCCAAAAGCATGCTCCCTCCCCAAGAAGCCATCGAAACCATAAATTTGGGCACCGACAAAGAACCCAAGGAAATCAAGATCGGGGCAACACTAAACGAGGACATAAAAGCAACACTGGTCAAGCTCCTCCATGATTATGTGGAAATATTCGCTTGGTCATACCGTGACATGCCTGGGTTGGATACAGACATCGTTGTGCATAGGCTACCACTCAAGGAGGGTTGTACGCCTTCCTCGCCGTAGTTGAATATCCACCATGGATCGCCAATATAGTGCCAGCTCCTAAGAAGGATGGGAAGGTGCGCATGTGTGTGGATTACAGGGATCTGAATAAAGCAAGTCCAAAGGACGACTTCCCACTGCCACACATAGATATACTAGTGGACAATACCGCGCAAGCTTCAGTATTTTCATTCATGGACGGATTCTCGGGGTATAATTAAATTAAAATGGCTCCCGAAGACATGGAGAAAACCACCTTCATGACATCCTGGGGTACTTTCTGTTATAAGGTGATGCCTTTTGGACTGCGAAACGCTGGGGCAACGTATCAACGAGCTATGGTCACACTGTTCCACGATATGATACATAAGGAAGTCGAAGTATATGTGGATGACATGATCGCCAAGTCCTGTACTGAAGAGGAACACCTCACACACTTGCAAAAGTTGTTCGAACGCTTGAAAAAGTTTAAGCTAATGTTGAACCCGAACAAGTGTACGTTTGGCGTGAGATCGGGAAAGTTGTTGGGATTCATAGTGAGCCAACGAGGCATAGAGGTGGATCCTGACAAAGTAAAATCCATACAAGAAATGCCCGTTCCGAGGACAGAAAAAGAGATTCGTGGTTTCTTAGGGCGTTTGAACTATATCTCAAGGTTCATCTCACACTTAACTGCTACGTGTGAGCCCATATTCAAACTACTAAGAAAAGATCAACCAATCAAGTGGAACGAAGATTGTCAAGTAGCTTTCGAAACCATAAAGCGCTATTTACAAGAACCACCAATACTCGTACCTCCTGTGTCAGGAAGACCATTGATCATGTACCTCACTGTCCTCGAAAGGTCTATGGGGTGCGTACTGGGGCAGCAAGACGAAACAGGCAGGAAAGAACACGCTATTTACTATCTTAGCAAGAAATTCATCGATTGCGAATCTCGATATTCACCGTTGGAAAATACATGTTGCGCCCTAGCATGGGCCTCCAAACGTCTAAGGCAATATATGCTGAATCATTCCACATGGTTAATATCGAGGATGGATCCTTTGAAATACGTGTTCGAAAAACAGGCTCTTACAGGAAGAATCGCTAGATGGCAAATGCTACTGTCAGAATATGACATTCAGTACGTCACTCAAAAGGCAATAAAAGGGAGTGTACTGGCAGAACATCTAGCTCATCAACCCATCGAAGAGTATCAGTCTATGAAATTCGACTTCTCCGATGAGGACATTATGCTGGTAAGGGACTATGAAATACCTGGGCCCGATGAAGGACCCGAACCAGGATTGGTGTGGACCCTTATGTTCGATGGAGCCTCAAACGCGTTAGGACATGGCATAGGGGCAGTCTTGACATCTCCTGACAATCGTCACATACCCTTCACTGCAAGATTATGTTTCGACTGTACCAACAATATCGCAGAATACGAAGCGTGCATATTGGGTCTAGAAGCTGCGATCGATCTAAGGATTAAATTACTCGAGGTATATGGGGATTCAGCGTTGGTAATCCACCAAGTCAATAAAGAATGGGATACGCGAGATGCAAAGCTAATCCCATACCGAGACCTCATACTGGAACTAATGGCTGAGTTTGAGACCATCACTTTTAACCATATCCCGAGGGAAGAAAATCAAATGGCCGACGCACTGGCAACACTTTCCTCTATGTTTAAAGTAACATGGCCAAATCACGAACCTCGGATAACGGTCAGACACTTTGACGAACCAGCCTATTGCCTTACGATCGAGAAACAAGCGGATGACAAACCCTGGTACCATGATATTAGGGAATACCTGGAGAAACAAGAATACCCAGAAAATGCCTCCACAATTGACAAAAAGACGCTAAGAAGATTGGCATCTAAGTTCTTCCTAAACGGTAATGTCCTATACAAGCGAAACTACGATTCGGTGTTACTAAGGTGTGTGAATAAGAATGAGGCCAAAGAGATCATCAAGGAGGTCCATGAAGGAACCTTTGGGACTCATGCAAATGGACATTCTATGGCGAGAAAGATATTAAGAGCAGGTTACTACTAGTTAACCATGGAAGCTGATTGTTTCCAACACGCAAGGACATGTCATAAATGCCAAATATATGCTGATAAGGTACACGTACCACCAAATCCGCTGAATGTATTAAGCTCGCCATGGCCATTCGCAATGTGGGGGATTGATATGATAGGAATGATCGAACCCAAAGCCTCTAATGGACACCGATTCATATTGGTCGCCATTGACTATTTCACCAAGTGGGTCGAAGCTGCTTCCTACACTAATGTAACAAGACAAGTGGTTACCCGATTCATCAAACATAACCTCATTGGCTGATATGGGATTCCAAACCGAATCATTACTGACAATGGGTCGAACCTGAACAATAATATGATGAAAGAATTGTGCGAAGAATTCAAAATTGAACACCATAATTCTTCACCATACAGGCCTAAGATGAATGGCGCTGTTGAAGCTGCGAACAAAAATATCAAGAAAATAATACAGAAGATGGTGAAGACATACAAGGATTGGCATGAAATGCTTCCCTTCGCCTTGCACGGTTACAGAACTTCGGTACGCACCTCCACAGGGGCAACCCCTTTCTCTCTGGTCTACGGTATGGAAGCAGTCCTCCCCATCGAAGTGGAGATTCCATCATTAAGAGTCCTAGCCGACACAAAGTTAGAAGAATTGGAATGGGTAAAAACCCGTTTTGATCAGCTTAATCTCATTGAAGAAAAGCGACTGACGGCTTTGTGCCATGGGCAACTCTATCAAAAGAGAATGAAAAAGGCATTCGACAAAAAGGTCTGCCCTCGAACTTATAAAGAAGGGGATCTCGTTCTCAAGAAGATCTTACTACCCCGACTTGACGCCCGAGGAAAATGGACGCCCAACTACGAAGGTCCATATGTCATAAAAACAGTGTTCTCAGGAGGAGCACTCGTCCTCGCTACCATGGATGGGGACGAGTTACCACATCCAATTAATTCAGACGCAGTCAAGAAGTACTACGCCTAGCAGAGGCAGGATTCCAAGCTATGAGCCCAAGACAATTCGTAAAGGATAGGAAATCGAGCAATCGTCAACTTCCAAAGTCAAAGGATTATTGGGGCCCTCGATAGCAAAAGAGCAACAACAGTATTAACGTCATTTCTATTTGTCACTTTTCTTTCTTTCATACCTTTTGTACATTCGCCAATTTAAGGCAATAATCAATAAAAGCTTTTCCCTTTCACACTGCATCTCTCGTCATTTCAATACCAAGTGCAAAGAATAATTTATTTCTCATAAAACTTTAAACTTCGAACTTAAAACAAGAAACTTACAAATCATTAGACTGAAATAAAAGGGGATAAAACCACGACATCTCCGGCAGTCAATACACGCTTGATGATATGATAACCCTGAAAACACCGCCATATTTCAATATACTAGCCTCGGGCGATCTAAGTCGAGACCCGCAAATTTGCTCGAAAGATCTTAAACAAATCCCAATGGGTGACAAAAGATAGTGCCTCAAAGTCATCATACTTACATATTCACTTGCATAAACACTCATACACACCGCATTTACACACAAAACATTCACATGTACAACATTCACATACAAACATTCATTATACAAATAACAAAGTCATGAGCATACGCATTTGCAAGGTAACCTTTTATACAGGTAACCCGCCCGCATCAAGACAAGTAATCCTTTTGGGGTTAACCCAACTACGATAGTGAGTAGGTATGGCTAACTGCGACGACTTACAATGGTAAGTGGGCCACACCATCTACGATAAGCTTACTCCAACTACGATAGTGAGTAGGTATGGCTAACTGCGACGACTTACTAGAACGATAGTAAGTGGGTCATACCATCTACGATAAACTCACTCCAACTATGATAGTAAGCAGGTATGGCTAACTGCGACGACTTACTAAAACTATAGTAAGTGGGCCACACCATCTACGATAAGCTTGCTCCAACTACGATAGTGAGTAGGTATGGCTAACTGCGACGACTTACTAGAACGATAGTAAGTGGGTCATACCATCTACGATAAACTCACTCCAACTACGATAGTAAGCAGGTATGGCTAGCTGCGACGACTTACTAGAACTATAGTAAGTGGGCCACACCATCTACGATAAGCTTGCTCCAACTACGATAGTGAGTAGGTACGGTCAACCGCGACGACTTACTGAATAGTAAGTGGACCTTACCATCTACGATAAACTCACTCAAACTGCGATAGTAAGCAGGTATGGCTAACCGCGACGACTTACAATGGTAAGTGGGCCACACCATCTACGATAAGCTTACTCCAACTACGATAGGGAGTGGGTATACCAACCGCGACAACTTACTATGACTATAGTAAGTGAGTTACCCACAAACTGCAAACCCTTGCTAGCGTCATAGCAAGGTAACTACTTTAGCAAGGCGTCCTTCACCACTACCAGGCACAAGGCAAATTCAAGGGGTCTTCCATTATTTAATAACTCTTCGATCAAAGGACGTGAGAACTGCGTATTCCCACGCCATTCAATCAAAGGTAATTAAATAGGGGCAGCTGTCATACCCCAAAATTTGCCTTACATAGTTCAGTCATAATTATTCAAAAGCTCAGGAGATTCATCAAGTCATCCTCTTGAGCAAAGGTCCCTAAAGCTAGGGTTTGAGATTCTCTTAGGAGAATCAATAAGATAGGGCTCTCAATCAAAGGTATATGATTTATAGTGATCTAATGCAACTCCATGGCAAAAGTCAAGGCACAACTCCAAAGGTTACCTGCTCAAATAATCCCAAGATCCACAGTCAACTGATCCAAACCTGAAGGTCAACTATAATCAAAGCATGATTCAAACCTAAGATCATTGATCAAACAAAAAGTATAGAGGTGTATATCCATCATTTGATCAAAGCTTGATCATGATTCCATCAGTAGAAACTCAGAAATGAACAAGTACAAAAAGGTTCAAATTAGGGTTTCTCTAGGAAAAAGTCAACCCAACTTTGACTAGGCATAACTTTCACATGGAACATCAAAAATTCCCCACTCAAAGCCTATTTTGAAGGAAATTGGATTCTCTACAACTTTGTCTCTCACAAGCCAGGGCTAGAAATGCTTCATTTAAGAGGTATGATGCAAAAGATTACAGGTCCTTTTCAAGCATCCTTCAAAAGCAGTTTTTTGTCAAAAAGAATATGATTAAGATAAAAGCTCCAAATAAAAATATGTTCCAAAGTGGCTTGTGGAGGACACTTTGAGGTTTCCAAAAAGTATTAGAACTCCCTCATAGCCTAAAAATTGAGTGATATATGCTTGATCAAAGTTGGTTGATTTTGGAGGACCAAATGTGAAAAAAGGAGTTCCAAATTGAGAAATTTTGCAAATGGGCCTATGGTTTTATAATACAAACTTGGTCCACAAGTCATTAGCATGCCTAAAATCATTTGCCATGAAATTTAGCATTTATATTTGATTTAATATGATTTTTTATTTCATTTTAATGATTTAATTAAAATAAAAATCAAATATTTTGGTAAGGAAGATATATTGATTGATTCCAATCAATGTTAATGACAAAATATATTGCAATTTTCGTGATAATTGGATTGAAAAAGACTAAGTGAGGTTTTGGCCAAATATAGTAGCTTATGATTCAAGAACAAAATCAAATTTTCTCAAACATGGCAAGATTGGATTCAAAGGTTTTTGGGCTCTTTTTCTAAACCTAATTCAGTCCCCTATAAGTACTGAACCTAAAGCATAGGATTAGGGGACGAAAATTCAAAGAGAGGCATACTTGCAAGAATCGAAAATTCACTAAGAAACTCAAACTTGGTTTTGGAGAATTAAGAAGTTTCAACGAGAACTAAAAGGTGCAAACGCTTCCTTGAAGGTCTCTGAACGTGTTTGGATTGGTACTCTGCATCAAAAACCCCAGAACATTCTCCTATAAGCCGAGGTTAGTGCTTCTAAACTTTGAGCCGATTAGCCTGATTCATGCATTTATTTGATAATTGGTTTGTGTAGTATGCTTTGCTTGATTGCTGTGAACATTCGTGATGCATTAATTTTGTTTCTGGGTGTGTTTTATCTGAATCACCATTAGAGGCCGTCGCGAGTTCTAGGGTTGCAAATTAGGGGTTTTTAGTGGGGGTAAAATTGGGTCAAATTAATTACATGGTCAGACTCGTATAATCAGGACGAATGAATCTGGGGTGGTGCGCGCTATTTATATGTATGTATGGGCAAATCGCTATTTTTTGAGGCATGTTTGCTAGGAGATAAATCGTAGCCGATTCGTAGCTAAAATATAAGAGTGTTGCAGGTTTTTTGTGAAGAGGACGAAGACGTGTCTTCACGTTACTGGCTGGTTTGAAATTTCGCGCTTGTTTTCTATACGTATTCTTGTTTTTACTTATGTTTTGCAGGGAGCGTTTCTTTAACGCGTATACGCCATAGTTGAGATGGCAAGAGTTGTGTTGAGTGAGTCTGGGGGTGTGGGTTCGAACCCTCACTCCCACATATATTTTTCTGAGTTTTTAAACTCCTGATCCTATGCGCCAATAACCCTTAGGTCCACCATGAGTCCACAGATCTGAACCATAGAACCTCATTAAAGTTAGATCCAACGAACCCTGATCAAACCCCTATATTATGAGCCTTAATAACAATCCTATTGAATCAAACCCCTTAATAACTAATTTAACTTAATTAATATAATTGGTTTTAATTAATTCTTTTTATATATAATTAATTATATAATAATTTTTTTTTTGTAAATGAAAAATATATGATATTATTATTAAAAATTCTAATTTGTTGTTCGTTCCGATTAAACCGATTAATCGCTATGGTCAACAATAGTTTTTAATTAAAATGTTATTTAATTAAAATAAAATTTAGTTTCTATTATTTGGTTAAATGGTTGCAACTATTTTATTAGTTGTGATGATTAACCGTTCTTTTCCTCTCGCCTTAATTTGATATTCTTTTTAATCGAATCAATCGATTACGAGGGGTAACGATACAAATTAATTATTAAACATTATTAAAAAATACCTTAATTCATTATTAGTGATAATCGAATCAATCGATTAAAATTGGTAGTGATGCAATTTCAAATCTTTTAACTATGGTGATCGAATCTATTGATCATTGCGGTTAATAGTACAAAATCAGGGTTGTACGCCCACTCCTAAAACACTTTTCAAAACCACGAATATCAAACTACGGATTATCATAACTACGATAGGCTATTCAAAAGCCTCTAAAAACCATATCAAATCAAATTACAACCTTAAGGGCGTACAACTCTTCCCCGAACTACGTTGACTCTGATTCTCCCTAAGGAGATACGTAGGCACTTGGCAACAAGGCGAGTCCCCCTTCCTTCTAAATCTCATTTTTTCCCCGTTTCATTTCCCTTAATTATTTAACCCTCGAAAGCATAAACCTTACCTTAATACTCTTAGCCATAAAACTGTTAACCTTAGATTCAAAGCCATAGGAAAGGGTTGAGGGTGCCTAACACCTTCTCTCGACCTGAATATAGTATCTTACCCTGATCTCTTAACTGCGAGGTTTCCTATTCGCCTTTGTAGAATAGGTGGCGACTCTAAAATTTATATTTTTAGGGCAGGTTGCTACATCATGAAGGCGTTTTTGCATTTGGATAACCACCTGCGTATATACATGATTGATGGGATAGTGACACCACTTAGGAAGTCACTGCGGTAACTCATCACAGATGAGCTTGTGTAGCCAAGTAGGTGTAATTCATATGGGATTCATCTGACTCATAGTGCGATGGTCTTGTGCGAGTCTCTTGACGCGATGTACAGGAGTAACTCACCGAGGGTGTGGTTTGGCAGCCTAGGTAGACGGGCAGATTCTACTCCTGGATTCCTCGTACATGGGTACGGGTCTGCATACTTGTTTGTGATGGCGTTGAGCCTGGTGTTGTTTTTACCTCATTGGATAGTTATGGGACTTCCATTGACGGTGTACCCTTGTTTGTATTTGCACCTGGCCGTGAGGAAAACCCGGATTCTCGGCGGATCCGTTTGATTGCATGCACCTTGTAGAACCGAGTGAACCCATAAGATATGGGAACTCACTGAGATTTAGTAATCTCACCCCAATCCTCTTAATATTTTCAGGAACAGGTTAGAAGTAGTCTGAGTGTTTGAAGGATTGCTTTGAAGACTATGGACAAGCAAATGGCAGGAAGACCTTATCAGACGTTATCTTTTCGTTGTGCATTGTTGAAGACAAGCCGATTGTATACCTGTTAATTGGAAACTTGAATTATATGGATTTTAATTTCTTGTCTTTAACGCTTATGTATGTTTCTTGTACCATTTATAGCATCACTACATATTATTCTAGACATATATGTATGGGGTGTTACAGAGTTAGTACAAATCATATATAAAACAATTTGCAATAAAATAATATCCCAACAATCTAATTATAATTGTTATAAATTTTTATAACAGTTTGTTGTTATAATTGTTATAAAATTATAATTGTCATGAATATTTATATCTTAAAATTTGTTAGAATAAGTTATTTAATTTTGTGTGCTACATTGGATAATTTCTGATGTATTTTAAATAATTGAAATTAAGTTAATGTGTTGTTTTAGATTTTAATTGTAACTTATATAGATTATTTAGATATCGTAATTTTAGATATGAAAATTAACACACAAACACACACACATATGTGTGTGTGTGTGTGTGTGTGTGTGTGTGTATATATATATATATATATATATATATATATATATATATATATATATATATATATATAAAAGTATTATTGCATGCAATTGTATGGTTATTAGAAAAATAAAGAGAACATTTTGTTTTTTTAGAAATAGGCCCGTTTAGGGCTGGGTAGCTCGCAGCCCAGAGAGGGTTGGGTCTTGGTAGTAAAAGTGGAGCCCATTTAAATATGGGCTTTTTGGGTCCTACCCTGAAAAGCCCGAGTCCCGTATGGGCCGACCCGTTTAGGCCGGATTGCCCATTTTGACAGCTCTAATCGTACCACACTTCGTGTGAAAGGTGTTGGTCGAACCTTCATAGAATTGAATGGCAGCAAGCAGCGTGCCACACAAATAAGGTGGGCCACAACATGAGATTTGTAATAGGGTATGGATACCCAATTATTTCCAAAGTTCAAGTTTGTTAACTTCTAGACGTTTCATCCAAGCACAAAATTTTGGACAGTTTCTAGGAGGTGCAGTCTTGAAATTCCTATCTACATAACGAAGGGATAAAGGTTTTGGGAGAGAAATCAATGGTTGTGTAAGATGGCTGGTGGGGAAGAAGGCACGTTTCTCTACAGAGATTTTAGGTTGACGGTTTTCTGGAAGTGGGCCTAAAAAGGCTAAGGGTGTGTTATTGAGAGAGAAGGGTATCAATACCAAAGATTGTCATATTTTGGTTTTTTCTTAAACAAAAGGAGGTTTAGGAACGTATTCCAAACCAACGTAAATGATAAATGTCAGTCAAACTGAGATTTAAAAAATTATAAATGACAAATAAATAGGTTATAGCCTCGGCTATTATACCAAACTAACGTATATGCTGGACAATTTCCCTCGGCTATCATAAAAAATCGAGAGGTATGTGGCGCATGCTACATAGTTCTGGAAAAAAAAAGATACTGTTGTTGAGGATTGAACCAATGACTATTTCAACCATTCCCTATGTTATTCCGAAATCAAAGAGCGAAGTGATAAATTTTTATGTCGTCCTTCATTATCTCGCTTGAAAAACTGCTTTAAATCTCCTTCATGCCCGAGATAATTTGTGTTTTTTTTAAGTACCCTCTCCTTTTCGTTCTAAAAAAGAACTTATTTGTATAATAGAATATATATCAAGTTAAACGTCTTGTGTGGTTGAGATTAAAGTTGTGAAAGTAAGCTTTCTCTTCCACTTGAGTTTTTATTACTCAATTTTGTATTCTTTTTAACTATATATTGTAATTTTCTTTTTCTCATTTAATAAGTTTTCTTTTTGATTTGTTTGACTCTTGTAAAAAAATTTGCAAGTCTTATGCTAGAATAGTTTCTCTATTTTTATTACTTTCTGCAGCCTCTTCAAAAAATAAATAAACAAACTATCAAATCATCTACACTAATAAAAAGCAATTAAAAGAATTATATATTTTTTTCAAAAGAATAATCTAATTTGTCATAAGTTAATCCACTTACATGTGCTTACAAAAGAAATTTGAACCAGTTGAAACATGATCTTTTCTTATTTAAAGGACAAGACTAGTAATATACTTTGCAAAAGAATATTAAATTCACACATGATGTTGAATAGTCCAATTTCCTTCCATACAACAAATACTAATACACATATATTGAATTGAATAGAAAGCAAGCTATATGTCTAAAATATTTATTACATGGAATCACTAACAACTATCTATAAAGTTAACGAGAAACAATAACAAGGAAAACTTCAAGTGGATGTTGCGATATTGTCTGTGAATTCGGGCAGCAGTCTGAGTTGCCACAATATTTCTTTAAGCATCATCTATTCAATTTCTTAACAATTACGGACTTAACATCATCGTAAATTTTTAAGAAAAGTTCAATACACGGGGTAAACATAATTAAAACCAAAATGATGACAATCGTCCATTCATTGCCATCTGTAGGGGATATCCTAAACATAGAAAATATATAACTAAAGGCAAAGCTGGTCACTGGAGCAGCCACTAGAGCGCCTATTGTTCCTCTTGGTATCATAATATATATCGCTATAATTGATAGAAAAAAGGAAATCATATTAAAAATTAAGAACACAGAGAATTCTAGTCCTGACAAGACTGAATTCCCAACATTGGTAGAAATAGTAGAATTGGAGGAAGTCATGTTCTTTTTCAGATCACTGTCATCAAAAGCATTAACCTGATAAATTCCACCAGGGGGACTCAGAGCTGATTGATACATGGCTGTTGCAACAAGAGTCGCAGCTATCAACCAACTGTTACGTTCCTCCTCTGATATATTACTTTCAGTGCGTAATATAAAAGTTGCAATGTTAGCTCTAACTGTGGTATTTGATTTGAGTTTATGTGCAAGTGTGGGAGCATCGGTGATTTGTGAGTTTGATTTTGCTCCAGCACCCAGCAATATACTCCTTATATCTACATTGGCTGCCATGTCCAACGCAGTTTTATTCGCCAAGTTCTTTGCCTTCAAATTTATCATTGTCTTTAACAACAATCCAAGTGCCTTTACTACCTAGTCATTAAGGAAATATCTTAAAATAATTTAATACCAAAAATTTAATCCAATAAATTATTGTAAAATATAAACCTAATAAATTTCATCATTTTGGGGACACCATGTTCCATTTCAGAAAGTGACAAAAAGGTTACCTGTGGCTCGAAATTTCTTTGTGCTAAAATATGCAAAATGGTGTTGTCATCCTCATCCTTCCAATTTACTATTTTCTTTTGAATCTTCATAGCACCTCTCTTATTATTTTTTCTAAGAAAGCAAACAAGAAGATCAAGAGCCTCATACTGATCATTCTTAGCAGCAATATGCAGTGCAGTCTCACCCTTCACTGTCACATCTTCAATGGAATCCGGACAAGCTGTGAGGAACTCAGCTAAAAGTTCAACCTCTCCTATTTGACTTGCAAAATGAAGAGGAGTTAAGCCTCCCCTCCCTTTGATTCTAACAAGATCTTTATTCATGGCAACAAACCGAGACAACATCCTCTTTTGGTCGTGTTGCATAGCGAGATGAACCGGGCTGAATCCTTGCGGATTTAGCTTCAAAGCAAATGAAGGTTTCAAATTCGTAATCTCAATGGCAAATCGGATATGCCCCAAAGATGCGGCGATATGCAAAGGAGTTTCAACAAATTGTATTGAATCTATAATCTCCAAAATGGATGGATCATAATTAATTACTCTGTAGAGGAGATCTATATCACCTGTTTCAGCTGCAATGTTCAGTTGGTTGCCACTATATGTGTTCATTATTGAAACTCACTAATGTATGAAAAATAAAACGGATTTTGATTACAACACATGACTTGAATTCTCATTTATAGAAGAATGAAGTTGTTGTCCAAAAAGAATTTGTTTGAATCTTTTCAAAAAGAATATCACCTTTTAATTTTTGGCCATAATATTTTATTAAAAGATATTGTTAAAAGTATATAGTGAAGAAACTTGTAATAATAAAATAAGATTTGGAAAAATAAAGTTTTGGGGGAGCTCCGTGAAATTTCTTTGGAGCTACCAAATCCATGCCTTTTTACTGTTGTATCCACCTAAAGTAAAAGTAAGTTGAACCATTTGACGGTTCAGGCAACGCGCAAAAAAAAGTTTGTTATAAAATATAATCTTAAATGCATGTTTGATATAATATTTTATTTTTATTTTTTACTCTCTTAAAAAAATCACGTCGTATTTAATATTTTCTGGTTTTTTATCCCCTTTAAATTTGATTACACTACTACACAAAATTGGTTTTTACCTCAATTGTATTATGAGTTTTTACCACAATTGGATGGCCGATGTAACATCCAGTATCATGAAAAGTGTGATACTCTTTCCTCCATCATTTTAATTGAAAAGTAGTTTTGATCATAGATTTGATTTCCAAATATTGCACTTTCAAAATGGTTCGTGATCATTTTTATTGGTTGGGAGTTTCAACCGAGGTGACATGTAGCTTCTAACTTTTTCTTTCGGATTGAACTTTAACCTAGGGTTGGGTGTGAGGGGATCACTTTTCCTCTCGGTTATGACTTTTTGACAGAGGAGAAATCTAATGTATTTTGTGTCACTTTACTATGTTCTAGCTATATTAATTTTTTTTATTAATATATGTATTTCTTAAAAACATATTCATTTGTTCAACTGTTACCCTAAGAAAATTCCTAGAGGCAAAGCAAGGCACGTGTCCTTATAAGAGGACTCCCTCATTCTAACAAGAAACCTGCACAAAAGATAAACAAAGCAAATATCGACAATAAATGATATCGAAATTGTTAAGAGTCGAAGTGAGAATAGAAGTCAAACCTGGAGGTTCTACACTTAGAAGATTTTTAGATAAAGCGTTCGATGGTGGGAAGTGGTGTCGATGGAAGGTAGTTACCAGTAACAAGTAAAGCGCGAGAATTCAAATGTTCAAAGTTTGAAATAATAATGAAGCGGTTATCAAGCCAGGATCGTGCATCAGAAGCGCAAAAAACACAAGAAGATCCTACGAGACGGTTGCTGCTAGTTTAAATCTTAGTCGTAGATTGTACTAGGTATTTACCTCATGTAATGCCTATAAATAGGCCAGGATAATGTAGAAAAGGATGTTCACTATTACAATCAAACTACTTGCTTACACTCTGCCCATTTTCCGCCCTTCAGGAAACAAGAGTTGCTAAGAGTTATGATGTATGTGAATCACCATCTTTATTTTCAATGTAATCCTTTTACTTTTTAATCATATGCTTCGAAGCTTTCATTTGTATTGTGTTTTTTAACCAGTATTTATTTTTTCTTTTGATCATTGCTTCAACCAAGTAAACCGAAACTGGTTGTTGTCATCAGATAACCATCCTTGAGTCGACGCTATATGGTGGTCACGAGTCACCCCAGAAGGTCAGGGTCGGAGTAATCATAATATCACAAAATCTAAGTTTAAGTTCGCCCCGTTGGTCACGAGTCACCTGTCGGTCGAATCTAACAGTAAGCGTGGAAAAACATTGTATTTGTTACCAGCCTTAGAAAACTGTTTCTTAGGAAAACACTTCGACGAGAAAGATACAATCCCAAAGAACTTTAGCACATGGTCTTAAGATCAACTAGTCGATCTTGCAAGTAACCCTTAGTTTCAAAGCTTTGAGAGGACCAGTGGTTGTTTACCAATTTCCAAAGTAAACAAAATGGCACGCCGAGTGGGACCATCGGGCTAGTTTTTTCGTTTCGTCATATGTATGAAACTTAGAAATGGGAAACAATATCAGAACCCACCTAAAAAGGTTAGGTCTAGGATGACGAAAACCCCTAACCCAAATAACATTGATGAAGTCCCTTCTCACTCTCTAGAATCCTCAAATACAATGCTCACTCCGGTGGACCTAGTGGCTGGTGCAGAGACAGATGTTGTTGTTCTGAGAATGGGGACGACAGATATCCTTGTGATACCACCAGGGGGAACTGGAGCAAGAGGAACTCCTTTTTGACCTAATGTGCCTCATTTTGGAACCGCTGACCCCACGTATGAAATGCCGTATTCCTTGATGGTTGGAAGTCAGTCGACATTGAGTCCTGAGAATGAAGTTCTTGTTCAAAAAGAATATGTTTGAATCTTTTCAAAAAGAATATCACGTTTAGATTTTTGGCCATAATATTTTATTAAAAGATATTGTTAAAAGTATATAGTGAAGAAATTGGTAATAATAAAATAAGATTTGCAAAAATAAAGTTTAGGGAGGATCTCCGTGAAATTTCTTTGGAGCTACCAAGTCCATGCCTTTTTATTGTTTTTTCCACCTAAAGCAAAAGCAAAAGTAAGTTGAACCATTTGACAATTCAGGCAACGCGCACTTGAAAAAAAGTGTTTCTTATAAAATATAATCTTAATTGCAGCATGTTTGATATAATTTTTTTTTCTTTTAATTTTTTAGACTCTTAAATAAATCACCTCTTATTTAATATTTTATGGTTTTTTATCCCCCTTTAAATTTGATTACACTATTATCGAAAATCGGTTTTTATCTCAGTTGAAATTTGATTACACTATTACAGAAAATTTGTTTGCATCTCAGTTGAATTCTGAGTTTTTACCATAATTTGGTGGCCGATGTAACATACCGTATCATAGAAAGTGTGATACGTTTTCATTCTGGCATGTGTCATTTTAAGTGGAAAGTAGTTTTGGTCATTAGTTCGATTCTCAAAAATTGCACTTTCAAAATGGTGTTTGGTCATTTTTCATCGGTTGGGAGTTTCAACCAAGCTGACTTGTAGCTCCCAACTTTTTCTCACGGTTTGGATTTTTAACCTAGTGGATGGGTGTGAGGGGATCACTTTTGTCCTCGGTTATGACTTTTAGCTGAAGAGAAATATAATGTATTTTGTGTCACTTTACTATGCTTTAGACATTTTGGGTTGAACGAAATTTAATTAGAAGCATAAGTATTTGTTTTTTTATTAATATTTGTATTTCATAAAAACATATTCATTTGTTTACCAAAGAGGAAATCGCATAATCTAGGGAATATATTCATTCTCGCCCAATTCGACTTGGATAACTCCAAGTATACTACTGGTTTTCCTTTCATAATTTGGTGTAATATAGAAGGTACTGCACCTATCCCATGGATCCATTCTCGCCCAAGTAATAGGTCAAAGTTTGATTTGGAGTCGATCACCATGAACAACATTGATCTGGTGGTTGTTCCGACAAGCAATAGACTTGGATAACCCCAAGTATGATACCGGTTTTCCCTTCTTAGTAGGCAAGATCGACATAATCCCGTAATTTATGATGAAGTATTCACCATAGTTCTCATCCGCCATTTCATCCTCCGGGGATGGTTCATCATCAGGCTCCTCTTCCTCTTCTCCTTCAGATGACGGAGTATACTCAACCTTTTGCGTCGCGACTAACTCCTTGTTGCCAAGAGGAGCCACCCTCATAGCCAACCTTTGATTTGTCGTGACTTTCTCCTTCTCAGTCAACCTTGACCTTGGATAAGACCTACGACTCGTGGTTTCTGTTGGTTACATGCTTTCAACAGACCTGATGTCTTTGACATGTTTTAACTGTGTTGTTGAAGCATCTCTTGCAGCTTTCTTATTTCTTTGATAACCCCACAACTGAGTCCTTGTCATCGAATTTCCCCCCTTGTAATTGAAAGAAACATGACACCCCTTAGGCTTCAACTTTTTCCCTTGGGCCTCAACTCCATGAACGACTACCTTCTAGTTTGGCCTTTTGCCTCCCTTCCGATTTACTGGTTCCACGCATTTTTCTTGTTGGGTGTTCGACGAAGGTTGAAAGGTCTTCGGACGAGGTTGCTAGAATAAACCCATACACTCCTTGTTATGTCGAGGAGTTCCTTCCTTGTCAAAAACAAACCTTGGAACTGGAGGCTTCTCTTTTGCTAGAGCCTCTTCTTTAGCAGCCTAATATCTTTCTACCGCCTCTTCATCATACACAGTGTTGCATCATGGGCACAATTTGGCCCTTAATTCTTCCACTCTGCATTTCTTTTGGAAATCATCCAAGCTTTCCTCTGGTTGAGGATACATTGCTTGCAACTCGCTTTCCATCTTCTCGTCGGAACCTTCAGTAGTTTTGACCATCATAACCTCAATGTTGAAGTCTTCAGTAACCTCAATCATCATGGAATCCAAAGGCTCTGCGTACAAATGCATTTCGACGTTGTAGCCTCTCTTCTTTCAGAGCTTTTTGCTTTAAATCCCTGAAAAGGACACATTGAGATGTTTTATGACCAAGAAAATTATGAAATTTGCAGAACCCCCTTTTATTTCTTTGCTCAAATGGGAGATTCTTTAGGCCCTGAAGGACCACAATCTGACCATCAGTTACTAATAGATCAAATATTTCGTCACACTTAGTTATATCAAAAGTATAAGTTTTGGTGATGGTTGTGCCATTTTTTCTGGTCTCAACGAGATTTTTTTTTTGTTCGACAATTTTAACAGCTTACACTTATAAGGTGATCCAGGCTAAAGTTCAACCACATTGACCTCTTGTTGAAGCGGTAAAGCGTAAAAGTAAGTATTTATGTAGTTTTATCATATCGTCTCCACAGGGATTAGTGGTTACTGAATCGCCGTTCGATAATTTATTAAGTTAATGAGTTTGGGTTAAAATGGGTTGAGAAAGTAAATGCGGGAATTTAACTTATGAACACAAAAGAATTTTATTAGTCGGACAATAGAGACTCTCGAGATTTGAAACTCATTTACCCGTTAAATACTTAAACTTACTACTCAGTTGAACTCAACCTAAACTACTCACAAACATCATCACGTATCGCTCACACGGAGGTTATCTCTAACGCAAAGTGAGACAACGGCCGTATTACTCGCGTCGACGATCTCTCAAGACAACACAAGCAACACGGAAGCATTAAGAACCGATAATAAAGTGAATACTAAGTTCTAATCTATTTCTAGATTTAAAGCCCAATAAATGTTCTTCCTAAACCCAGATTTGAATCATCCATCTCTGCAACAATCCAAACCCACATAGAGAAAGCAATCACTAATGAAGATTTGTAATAAGAGCATTAAACAACACCAGGAGCAATAAATATACATATAAACAAAGCATACTTACAACAAAATTCCAACATAAATGGTTACAAAGAGAAGAGGAAGAGAAGAAAACCCAATTTCTTGCAGTGTCAAACACGATCAATCAAGCTCCCGACCAAGAATCATCCGATTACAAGCCACAAGTGTTCTTTTCTAAGCTCTCTAGACTAAAAAATGAAGTATGATGGATTGGGGTTCAAAAATACCCAAAACATAACCTAAAAAAAATGTGTTTTCCCCCTATTTATGCAATTTTGGATCAAGTACAGCGCGCATCGCGCTCAGGAGGGCGCTACGCGCGTTGACTGCTGTCTTGAAAAAATTAGCTTTAGTGTTTTGGCCATAACTTGAGAACCGTAACTCCAGTTTGCGCCCGGTTCAAAGTGTTGGAAAGCTTATTAAATTTCCTATCTAACAATGACAAAATATCAACCAAATTGATGATTTATTATTCTTTGATTTTGAGCTTTATTCGTTGACGAGTTGGTTCCGTTGCTTAAAATCGCGCGTTTGAAGCCCTGACTTCGACACTTTATTGCTCATGCTCCAAATACACAAGAATACGTACAAAAAGACACAAAAACTATCAAAAGTTATCAAAGTATATGAAAATTCAACTATTCACAAAGTATACGTATTTATACACAAAACGGGTAATTATTCAAACGGTATTAATAAAAAGTATCGATAAGTGCAACAAATTATATACCGAAATAATGATATTTTTGCATTTATCAAACTCTCCCCAACTTAAATCTGTTTGTTCTCAAACAAGGCCAAATAACTCAAGGAAAACGAAGCGAAAATCATAGAATCACGAATCAACACATTTTAAACAGAAAACAAATGCAGTGGTTCAAAGAAAAACTGTACACACAAAGTACATACTTACCACTAAACTACAATGATAACATAAACACGAAACAAACGCAAAGTACAAAAATTATGCCAAACATTCTAAAATAACACGAGTTCACAAATGAATCACACCTAGCAAAAAGGAAATTCATCGATGGATGAAACACACAAAAAGTGAAGGACCTTGACACTCATCCAACAATCTTGCAAAAGATAGACTAAATTATGCATTCATCCAAAAATCATGTTGAAAAAACAAAGCAATAATCACAAGGACTTTCAAGGTTGTAGCACGGTTAGTTGAACAAACAAGGGATAATTCCTAAAGCTAATCGAAACAAAAGCTTGCCAAAACCTAAGGGAGTGATTAACTCACAAAAGCTCAAACAATGAAATTTCAATTAAACTTCTTTATCAATCCAAATTTTATACCAAAGCACCCTACTTATTCGCACAATTATTCGTACTCTTTTTCTTTCGTTTCTCAAGGATTTTCCGTTTTCTATTTTTTTTCTTCTTTTTCACTTTTTTCTTTCTTTTTCTTTTCTTTTTCACATCATAGTAATCAACCAAATGACAAACAAGCATTCTTCTCCCTAACTTGAACTCAACCAACATTAAACTATGAATACTCCCTACTTTCTAAGGCAAGGTAAAAACTCAAACAATAAAACATGGGTGAAGGATCAAGAAAACAAGAAATAACATCCATACAAAAATACTTGAACCAATACTCATAGACAAGCATCACTTCAAACATGACATGGATGAAAAAATGTCTCAAAGGGGTTTAACAAATGCTCGCTCCTCACAAGGTAAATTGAATTATTTGGCTCGGTGGTTGTGCTCAAAATTAAACAAACGCCTTGATCCTTTTCATGCTTTATATAATCAACACAAACAAAATATTAAGCATAATAAAGTCAAGATAAAACAATATTGTCGTCCTCCAGCTTATATAAACAGTGGAAAGCTCTCTCACATTTGTGGGTAAAAAGGGAACTAAAGTGATTCACAACATGAACAAGTGTACAAAAGAATGAATGTCATAAAATTTGGACAAAGCCTAAGTATTACGTACATGCTATAATCTAGAAAGTGATAAACACATACCTCAGGAATGTACCAAACTTTAAACAATATCATAGAATCACGAATCAACACGTTTTAAACGGAAAAAAATGCAGTGGTTCAAACAAAAAATGTACACACAAATTAGATACTTACCACTAAACTACGATGATAACATAAACAGGAAACGAATGCAAAGTACCAAAATTATGCAAACGTTCTAAAATAACACGATTTCACAAATGAATCACACCTAGCAAAAAGGAAATTCATCGAGGGATGAAACACAAAAAAGTGAAGGACTTTGACACTCATCCCACAATCTTGCAAACGATAGACTAAATTATGCATTCATCCAAAAATCATGTTGAAAAAACAAAGCAAGAATCACAAGGACTTTCAAGGTTTTAGCGTGGTCAGGTGAACAAAAGGGGATAATTCCTAAAGCTAATCGAAACAAAAACTTGTCAAAACCTAAGGGAGTGATCAACTCACAAAAGCTCAAACAACGAAATTTCAATTAAACTTATTTATCAACCCAAAGTTTACACCAAAGCACCCTACTTATTTGCACAATTATTCGTACTCTTTTTCTTTCCTTTCTCAAGGATTTTCCGTTTTCTATTTTTTTTCTTTTTCTTTTTCACTTTTTTCTTTCTTTTTCTTTTCTTTTTCACATCATAGTAATCAACCAAATGACAAATAAGCATTCTTCTCCCTAACTTGAATTCAACCAACATTAAAGTATGAATACTCCCTACTTTCTATGGCAAGATAAAAACTCAAACAATAAAACATGGGTGAAGGCTCAAGAAAACAAGAAACAACATCCATACAAAAATACTTGAACCAATACTCATAAACAAGCATCAATTCAAACATGACATGGATGAAAAAATGTCTCAAAGGGGTTTAAAAAATGCTCGCTCCTCACAAGGTAAATTGAACTATTTGGCTCGGTGGTTGTGCTCAAAATTAAAACAAACCCCTTGATCCTTTTCATGCTTTATATAATCAACACAAACAAAAGATTAAGCATAATAAAATCCAGTTAAAACAAGATTGTCGGCCTCCAGCGTATATAAACAGTTGAAAGCTCTCTCACATTTGTGGGTAAAAAGGGAACTAAAGTGATTCACAACATGAACAAATGTACAAAAGAATGAATGTCATAAAATTTGGACAAAGCCTAATGGTGTACCCTAAAATTTTCACTCATATAATTATAAATGTCATTTTATTTCCATTAAGTGACATGACACATTTGGCATGAATTTGAGGTTAAGAGGTACAACAACGAGAGGTCCTGGGTGAGAATCCCATTTCTAACATTTTTCCCTTTTATTCGTTTCTAACTTTAGTCCTAACTTTATTTTCATCTATATTCAAAAAAACCACAAAAAATAAGTATTTTTAATCATTTAATTTAAATTTTCGTATTATTTAATTAAGTATTTTTAAAAAATATTTATTTTTCACTTTTCTTTATTTTTATGCTTTTTTAGTCCAAAAAATCAAAATAAAAAAAAAGATTTACAAAGATTTTGTTCACATTTCTAAATATTGCATAATTCCATAGTTTAGGAAAAAATCAATATAATTAGTTAAATATTTCATAAATCAATATCAAATCATATTTGATTTAGAATTGTGATTTCTTAATTAATTATTGATTTTTTATTATTTATGTTAACCTAATGTTTTTGTATAGATATACTAACATTCTCTACATTAAAAAAACAATTTCTAACAATTCTCTATCCCTTTTCACCTCATTCTCTCTCACGTACATATTATGAACACAATCCTAAAACCTTCTTTCACCAAACTAACATTCACGGTATAATATTTTCCAAACCTCTTTCAATTGCAAAGCCATTAACATTCATCAACATCACCTTTCCTTTAAATAACATTGTTCTCCATTGTTCCTCACAAATTCCACAACTATTACATAAACACAATACCATTATCGCTTTTTTCTCATAGTTTTTTTTTCTTCAAACCAATTAACACATCACTCAAGTTTTTTTGCAGGAAAAGATGAAACAAAAAGCAAATGTTGTCCGCCAAGAACTTGACACCAACGCGCAGCTCCGATCCCGACCAACACCTATCAACTCGTCGTCGGACTCCTTTTCCGTTTCACCTTTCATCTATTGTTATCGTATTTGTTTTAATTTAATTTGTATTTATTCTCTTTTCTTTGATTGAAGGAAGAATATGGAATGAGTTGTGATAACTCCCTCTCATGTGGGTATGATACATAAAAAAATTAAGAGAAGGAGAAAGTTCCGAAACTAGCAACGACCGCCGCACCTGTCCACTCCTACGCACCTCACGGACGCAGCCGACGAGTCCACGAAAGAGATCCCAGCCACAGCGCAACCGAACCGCTGTCGAATCCTCCATCGGTACCCTTTTCCACTTTTCCATTCTTTTTATATTTTCTATTTAATTAACTTCTAATTATTTATTTAACCATTAAAATCATTAACAAATTAGGATTAGGGTTAATTAACCAAATAAATAATTTTTCCTTCTAGTTTTTAACTTAATTAGCTCTAATTTAATTAGGACACTCCATTTAATTATTTTCATAAATCATAAAAATCACAAAAATTATTTTATTTGAAAAATTCAACCATGGGAAGCTCTCGCGGAAGGGGACGACCGCCGAAAAAGGTGACCCAAACGCCGAGATCCAATCATGGTGATGAAGCTACTACGGTGGAGACAACGTCGACGACTACTACTGTGACGAGTGCTGAGGTAAAAAGTGTATCGGAAGAGATAGGTGAATCAATAAAGGGAAGTGCTGCGGTTCTTGCAAACCCTAAATTGACGAATTCATCGACGATACAGGAAACTGAAGGAACGAACAAGCTATGGGTGGACGTAATCAGTGGAAATCGACACGCTATGAATGGTATGCAACTTCAATTTGTCGCTCCTAATGTTGTTGAGGGGAAAATTGAAGTTGAAATTGAGGAAAAAGATGTGGAATCAGAGATTAGGTTTTGGGAGAATGCGCTAATCATGTATGTGATTGGGGCAAGCCTGAGTATGAATGCGGTGAAGAACTACATGATGAAGACATGGAATTTTGTCACTCTCCCAGAAATGTTCTACAATGATGAAGGATTCTTCATTCTCGAGTTCAAGAAGGGCGAAGACAGAGATGCAGTCTTGATGAAAGGTCCGTATACAATTCAGAACAAACCTATGATTCTTTTGGAGTGGCGTCATGATTTCTCTATGGCTAAGGATATGCTGCGTTCGATACCAATATGGATTAAACTCCCAAATCTGCCTCTCCCTTTGTGGGGAGTGAATAGCTTGGGGAAAATTGGAAGTGCAGTGGGTAATCCTTTGTTTACAGATGAGTGCACAGCAGGTAAACTTCGAGTGAGTTATGCTAGGCTGTTGGTGGAGGTTGATGTTACACAAAAGCTTTGTGAAGAGGTCACCATCAAAGATCATGAAGGAAAGGTGAGACAACAGAAAATAGAATATGAATGGCGACCACAATATTGTGAGAGATGTCAAAGGGTTGGGCATGTTTGCTCAAATGAGAGAAAACCTACTGCACAAGTGTGGCAACCAAAACTTAGTAAAGCTGATGCTAAAGACAACCAAGATGAGCTCCTAGTCAATAAAGAGGACACAGGGAAGGATGAGCATAGGTCAGAGGCGCATGAACAAGGCCAATGGACTGAAATACGAAGGAAAAAAGAAGAAGGGAGGAAAAAAGTGACTGATTACTCAGGTACATCTCTGTTTTGCTCCAATATATTTGAGTCCTTAGGTGGTTTGGCTGACCCTAAAGACACACCCTTGGGTGTAACATGATTGTGTCTTGGAATGTAAGGGGGCTGAATAAAGGGGCCAGAAATAGAGAGATTAGCTCCCGTCTCTCTAGGCTTAAACCCGATATTGCTATTCTTCTTGAAACTAGGGTCAAACATAGTAATTGTGGAAAAATTAGAAAAGTTTTAGGTGCTCAATGGAGTATCCTTGATAACTATAATCATCATGCTAATGGTAGAGTGTGGGTGCTTTGGGACAGAAATAAAGTGGATGTTAGAGGTAGTAGTAGCTCAGACCAAATGGTACACTGTGGTGTGTATGCTGGGGATGGGAAATTTAAACATTGGTTGACTGCTATCTATGCTTCTAATAAGCTGGATAAGAGAAGGCAATTATGGAAAGATATAGAGAAAATTCATGCTCAGCAACAAGGGGCTTGGTGTCTTATGGGAGATTTTAACAATGTTCTTAGTGTTAATGATAGGATTGGTGGGAAGCCTGTCCAGGAGTGCGAATATATGGATCTGAATAACATGATGGCAGATTGTGGTTTGGCGGAGATGGATAGGAAGGGTGATAGATACACTTGGTGCAATAAGCATACTAGTGGCACTATATTTTCATGTATTGACAGGGCTATTGCAAACCAAGAGTGGTTTCAGAGCAACTTGAAGAGTGAACTGTATGTGCTAGAGCCTGGCATATCTGATCATGCCATGCTTTGTATAAAAAATGATGAACAACAAAGAGCCAACAAAAGCATGTTCAAGTTTATCAATACAGTTGCTGAGGTTGCTGACTACCAACAACAGGTTGAGGAGAGTTGGAACAAAAGAAGTAATAAAGGGGCTGGCTTGTGGCAGAAGTTAATGAGGCTGCAACATGTTATCAGGAAAATGAGCAGGCCTTTCAGTGGCATCACCAAGCATATAGAGATGACCAGGGAAGCACTACATAAGACTCAACAAGATATTGCCATAGACAAACAGAATGTTAGCTTGATTAATGAGGAAAAACAGATGACTGAGAAGCTTCTTGAGCTACTTACAACTGAAGAACAGATTATGAGGCAAAGATCTAAGGTGACTTGGATAAGATTAGGAGATGGAAATAATGCCTATTTCCATGCATCCTTGAAAAGCAAGCAGAGTAAGATGAAAATCCAGAAGTTGTATAAGGAGGATGGAACTGTGGTGACTAGCCATGATGATATTACAGATGAGGTCCTTCAATTTTATGGAAATCTCATGGGGACTGCTCAAGGTAGATTGAAGGCAGTTGATATTCAAGTGTTGAGGAATGGTAAGCAAGTTTCCCAAAGTCAAAGAAGGGAGCTAATCAAAGAGGTGACTGTTGATGAAATTGAAAGAGCTTTAAAATCCATTGGTGATCTTAAAGCACCAGGAGTGGATGGATATAATTCCAGATTCTTTAAGGCCTCTTGGAAGGTTGTGAAGAAGGATGTGGTTCAGGTTGTAAGAGATTTTTTTGAAAAGGGAATTCTGGATAAGAAGTGGAATAGGACTCTGGTGTCTCTTATCCCTAAACATACTGATGCAGCAAGAATTAAGGATTTTAGGCCTATAGCCTGCTGTACCACAGTGTACAAAATCATAGCAAAGGTGATGGCTAGGAGAATGAGTGCTATACTCCCTAGTATCATTAGTAGAAACCAGGCTGCCTTTGTCCCAGGGCAGGATATTCATGACCATATTCTCATGGCTTATGAATTAGTGAAAGGTTATGGTAGGAAGGGGTGTGTGGCTAGATGTATGCTCCAAATGGACATACAGAAAGCTTATGATTCTGTTGATTGGCAGGCTCTAAGGAATATCATGGCAGAAGTAGGGTTCCCTAGGAAATTTATTGAATGGACTATGCTGGCGGTAACTACTGTGAGCTATCAATTCAACATTAATGGTAGCATATCCCAGAGCATGAGAGCAGCAAAAGGCCTGAGACAGGGTGATCCCATTTCACCCCTACTCTTTGTAGTGATTATGGAATACCTGCACAGGAAGCTTGAGAAGCTGAAAATGAACCCCAAGTTTAAATTTCATAGCAAGTGTGGGAAGATAGGACTTATTGACATGAGCTTTGCTGATGATTTACTTTTGTTTTCTAGAGGGGATGAGAACTCTGTGCAGCTTATGATGAAGACTTTCCAGGAGTTCTCCCAATCAACTGGCTTGGTGGTTAACCCTGCTAAATGCAAGATGTTTTGTGGTGGCATGGATAAATCTCAAGAGAAGAGGCTCAGTGATATTACAGGTTTCAGCATTGGTGTATTACCTGTACAGTACCTTGGTGTTCCCCTTGAGAGCAAAAAGCTTTCAGCCAACCAGTGTATTAAGCTAGTGGAGAAAATTGGAAAAAGAATTGGTCATTGGTCTGCTCATTTACTGAGCTACTCTGGCAGAATGCAATTAATCAATAGTGTGATTTTTAGCACTGCAAATTACTGGCTGCAGTGTATCCCTCTACCAAAGGAGGTCACTAGAAGGATAGAGAGTATGTGCAGGAGGTTCTTGTGGACTGGAATAGATGTGAAAACCAGAAAAGCCCCTATTGCTTGGAGCAAGGTGTGTGAGCCAAAAAATCAGGGTGGACTGAATATTTGCGACTTGGAGAGATGGAATAGAGCCTGTCTTAGCAAGCTGCTCTGGGATTTATGTAGGAAGAGTGATAGCCTTTGGGTGAGGTGGGTTCACAGCTATTATGTTAAGCAAGAGAGTACCATGAATATTCAGATTAAACCCAGCTGTTCATGGATCTTAAAAGCCATACTCAAGCAAAGGGACGAGGTTGAGAATATGCAGATTTGGAAAGATGTTATCAATGCTCCAAAATTTTGCAAGAAGAAATTTTACTATGGATTTCTGAGTAACACACAAGTGGTGCCTTGGAGGAAAGTTTTCTATGATAATGAGGCATGCCCTAGAGCTCTGTTCATCACTTGGCTTGCTTGCCATGGGCGTCTTGCAACAAAAGACCGTTTAATGCGGTTTGGTATCCTTGACAATGATAAGTGTGTAATGTGTGCAGGTGTAGAGACTCAAAACCACTTACTGTTTGAGTGCAGAATTATGTGTGACATTTGGAAGACCATTCTAGAGTGGATTCAAGTGAACCACATTCCTCAAAAATGGGAACTTGAGCTAAATTGGATCACTCAACAAAGCAAGTACAACAATTGGAGAGCTAAGCTGCTGAAAACGGCTTTCGCTGAAACCGTTTACCATTGCTGGCTGTACAGGAATGAGGTTGTCTTTAATGCTGATAGAAGTAAAGATAGACATAGGAACATACATAGGGATATAAGTGATACGGTTGTAAATAAGTTGTGGAGGAAACCTATACTCAGAGACAAAATTGCTCATTTGCTATTGTGAGTTAGATGGCCAGGTGTACTAAGTAGTTGTTTTGCTGGACCCTAGGGGTCGCTTTGTACATAAACAGTTTTTGGAATAATATATATTTCTTATTCTTTCCAAAAAAATTAGGATTAATTTACAATTTAAAATTTAATTAGATTAGATTAGATTAGATTTAGTAATTAGAATATTTTTTTTAAAAATAATTAGATTTAGGTTTTATTGATTTTATTTTTAACGTAATTTTGATTGATTTAGTAACTAGAATTTGATTAGATTTTTTAGATTTAATAATTAAAATGAATTAGAGATTTAATTAGATTAGATTTAATTTGTACATAATTAGAAAATTAGATTTATTTTCATTAATTAAATTAGATTTAGATTAAAATTAACAAGTAAATCTTTTTTTAACCCTAAATCTGTTCCTTCTCTTTGCATATTTTCTCGACTTTTCAATTCATCCGTGTAATACGGTGAACTGACTTTATTTGAAATGTGCGGATAGCAAGAGTCGCCACCGACTTTTATTTTATCCAATTTGGAAAGGCTAAAAGAACAAGAAAGACCTTTGAAAGATTTTGAGTTCGGGGGTAGGTTATACAAAGGGAAGGTGTAAGGCACCCTTTGCATCCATGGTTATCCATGGGCTCTTAATTGCTTACTCACTTGTTCGTTTGAATTGTTTGAAAATATTGATAAAAAGTTGGAATAAGAACTTTAGCTTGTAAATAAGCGTAGTCTTTTTGAATTTGATTTGAAAATAAGTGGGAAAAAGATTTTAAATTTAAATTTGAATTCGAATAGAGCAAGAAATCAGGAGCACCTACCCTAAGTTTGAAAAAACGTTCTTTTAGCTTTTATAGCGAAAGGATCTATCCATACCATAAGAAGGCAGGAAGTCTTTCAATTGGATGTGCGGGTCATCGAGAATAATCGTTCGCTATAAGACTGTCCCTTGCCATAAAGAGGGCAGGTAGTCTAAGGGAAGGGATATAATAGTCATTTAACATTTTTAGGCATCATGCGAGGATACGTTAGCAATTGGGACAATCATTCTTTATAAGGCAACCTCGAGGGAGTTTCAATAACTTTAAAGGCAACAAGCAACATTGCTTTAGGTATACTTAGAGGCAACAAGGCAACAATATAAGGCAACAAGGCAACCAGAGGGATTACCCTAAAGGTGTGTGGGTGCACAATCACGTGGTTAACTTCGATGATATTTATCTTGTAAATTAGTGATCTATATTCAGTTAATAGTCTTGCACTCCCTAAGATTACTAGCCACGCAGTTTAAAATTGCAGAAATTAAAGGCAGAAAAAATATAAAGTCCTACGCTATTACAATAAACACCTGCGGGGATGGGGGAAATTAAAAGCAGAAAATAAAAGGGATGAATAATTAATTTAATTATCTTGAGTCTTGATCTTCCTCGAACCCTTAATCAGCTCTGAAAATTAAAAGGAAAATAAATAAGGGTGAGTGTAGGAGAGATTCATTGACTATTCGAAGTAAACCATATTTTGGGCAAAAGGCGAAATAGAAAATAAAAATAAAAATAAAATGATTTAGAAACTTAGCTTTTTTTGATCTGGTAGCGCGTGGTTGAAGGATCTTGGCCAACCCTGAAAAATGAAGAAGAGAAAGGTAGAAAACTTTTTGTGGTAAATAAAAGGCATTGATAAGAAATAAAAGAGGTTCTGAAAAAGGAAAAGGTTTTGAAAAACATTCAGGGTAAACCCTGATTTTTAGGGAATGAAGGTTTTATGAGAAAACTCGACACACTAAGTTAATGGACAACACCTACCTAAAGATTTCTAGAGTTATCTATGGTTGTTGAAATTAAAGGCTAAACCTAATTTGTAAACCTAAAATTAAAATTAAAATTGAAAAGAATAATTCTAATTGTTTAAAAAAAACTTAATTAACTTATTGAAGAAAATTAAATGGTAATGTTAATTTTAAACATTGTTTGTTAATTATCTAATTAAACTAAACTAACCTAATTAATAAAAAAAACTAATTATTAATTAGAAAACATTTTTAATATTTTGTGAAATAAAAATAAAATAAGTCTTGTGTGAAGACATACTAATTCAATTAAAAAGGAACTTCTAAAAGAAAAAAAGAGAAAAAAAGAAGTAATTAAAAAACAACAGAACCTGGCTATGATCTTGTGAGGCAGAGTCCTAGATGGTCCAGGGTGCAACTGTAGTGTCCTGAGCGTTGGATTGGAATTTGAGAGGATTTGATGACTTGTGATGAGAAGTGCATCGTGGGCGTGAGGGAGCTAAACGCACTAGATCTGCAAGTTTGTAATATCTAAAAATTAAATAAGGACGCTGGGTATCAAACCCAGGTCTCACAGGTGACTGGCTTGATCCTTTAATCACATGTACTGAAATTGAAACACGTTAATAGAAGTAATAGTAATAATTAAATATTAAACACAAATAACTGAATTGAATTGCAAAAAAAGAAAGTCAAAACGTGGGCCCATAAGCGCTTGAATGCACCAATGGAAACTGAAGAGAGGATGAGCGGACTTTCTGACCAGCCAACCAGATTGAGACGCGCATGGGGAGAGAGAAAGAGAAATTGGATGGACCAATAATATTGCGTGCAGAAGCCACGCGTGATCTTCGTCGTCTTCACCTACGACTTGAAACCTGCATAACGACGTCAAAAAATACAAACTAATACGTTAGACCACCTAATTACATCCTTACGAATCCAATGAGCATGGTTTCGTGACCTGCAATCGTTCATAGAAGGACAACCGAAGCTACACAAGGTTATGCCCTAATAATGGTGTTTCGTTATTCACACACCAAAGCTATAAACCAATGGCCCAGATCTCTCCTAAAACATGTGGGGAACTCAAAGAAACCATTAGATTCAATTGAAATATGTTAAAACATGATAAATGAAAATCAAGAATATATGATATTGAAAGAACATGATGCAAACGTATTACGTTTTATGGGGCCTCATCCATGGCTCATTCTCACTCTATATTTCCTTTGGAGAAGATTGAAATGGCTGGGAAGCCTTGAAAACCTCTTGAACCAGGAATACGAAAGTTACACCTTTCTTGGAAATTTTTCCTTTGAAACCCTAGTGCTTTGGCCTTGATTTTTTCGTCCCCTAAGGTTTGATGATGTTAGGATTATATAGAAGAAGAAATTAGGGCAGAAGTTGGGCTTGGATCCTTGCCATTTAGGTTACATGAGAATTTTGAAGAAAATATTACATATTTCTTTCTATTTTGGTCCAAATATCTTTCAAATCTCCTTTGTACGAATTTTGTTCAATATTTGATCCTCTTGATTGATTAAGATTGATTGGAAATCAAATCCTTGATTAAAACTAATTTTTTCATATTTATAATGATTTATTCTTATTTAAATGAATTAAAAATTCAAATAAATAAGATAAATATTAAAATAATTAATTTAAATGTAATTATAAGGCCCATAGAGATGTTTGGAACCCAAAAGTTAGGCCCAATAGTTTAGAATATCAAAATTCATTACATTTCCTTTTATGTAACTTTCTCAAAATTGCCCAACTTGTGCAAGCCATAACTAATTCAAATTTCATCATATGGAAGTGTTCTAAGACTTTTTGGAAATCCCAAGATGTCCTTCACAAGCCACTTTGGAAGACTTTTTGCATTTGAGGATTTTATCTTAAAGATATGGCTCCTGACAAAAACCTGCTTTTTGCGAACTTCTAGAAGGACCTGTAATGTATTGACTCATATCTCTCAAATGGTGTATTTTTGGACTTGGCTTGTGAGAGACAAAATTGTAGAGAATACAATTTTCTTCAAATTATGCTTTCGATGGGAAATTTATGATGTTCCATGTGGGAGTTATGGCTGGTCAAAGTTCAGTTGACTTTCTCCTATAAAAACCCTAATTTAGAAACTTTTGGAATTGTTGATTTCTGATATTTCCTTGATGAACCATGATCAATTCTTGATCAAATGGTGAATGATACTTCATAATAAGGATGTTGACAAGAAGTCAGGAGTTTTGACTATTTTGACCACAGTTGACTTTTAGGTCAAAACAGTCGACTGTTGACTTTCTAAGTCGACTGTCGACTTTTAATCCATTGATTTCTTCTCAGAACAACAAAACCCTAGTTCTTTGAATTTTTTAGGAGAGGGTGTCTTTGAACATTGTACCTTGATTTGAATTTGAACATGAGAAAATAGTACGGGAAAATTTTGGGGTATGACAATCCGCTATTTTAATTTCCTCGCATTATTTCTTTTACAAATTATGTAAGTGCCTATGAGATGTAACAGTTTAATTAGGACTTTTATTTTCCGCATTTTATTTTCTGCAAAGGTTTTACAATTATGTATCTCTCCCGAAGCCATGTAATAGTAATTAGGATTTACTTTCCGCATTTTATTTTATGCAAAGGTTTTATAATTATGTATCTCTCCCAAAGGCATGTAATAGCATAGGATTTTATTTTCCGCACTTTACTTTTTCCACCCTTTAAACTGCTATATAACTGCTAGATGTATGTTAATAGGATTGTATGGAAAGATTAAAATTGAACATAGGTAACAAATAATTCAAGATAAAATATCTGAAAATAACACACTTCTCACTCACTCACCTTTAGGGTAACCCTCTCTTCGTTGCCTTTCGATAAATGGTTATGTCCCTCGAACATGGGGGTACCTTTAGCAATGTTGCCTCTGATTTAAATCATCATAGTCCCTTCGATTTAAAGATCATGGTCCCTTCGGTGTTGCCTATGATATAAATGATCTCGTCCCTCGATTAAATGATGATAGTCCATTCGAATGCTAAGGTATCTTACTTGTTGCCTTTTATGACTATTCACATCCAATACCTAGGACTTCCTACCCTCTTTATGGTATGGATAGCCCCTATGACTATTCGATGACTTTTCGATGACCTTTTACATCCAATGTATAGAACTACCTACCCGCAAATGGTATGGATAGTACTATCACTCAAGGAAGGACTTTAAAAACAAGAAAGACCTTACGAACTTAGGGTAGGTAGTTCCTAATTGCTTGCTCAAATGAAAACAATTCAAAATGCTTTTCACACCTCTTTTTCAAAATAATTTCAAAAGACTACACTTTCATGGAAAAGTTAAAGCTCTTTACAAAAATGTTTTTCTAAACACACATTACACTCCTTCAAACAAATAAAACAAAAACAAGTGAGCTAAGCAATTAAGAGCCCATGGATAACCATGGCTACAAAGGGTGCTTACATCTTCCCTTTGTATAACCTACCCCCCGAACTCAAAGTCTTTTAAAGGTCTTTCCTGTTCTTTTTGCCTTTCCTAATTGGATAAAATAAAAGTCGATGGCGACTCTTGCTATCCGCATATTTAAAAAAGTTAGTTCTCCCACTGTATTACAGAATTGGCGACTCTGCTGGGGATATTTATAAAAGAGGGGTTACCTTAAAGTTTTAGATCACTTTAAATGTTTTCAATTTTTTGCCTTGTTTGCTTTATTTTTAAGGGTACTGCTTGGGAATGTTCCTGTGCGAAAGATTCTAACCCGAATCTCAAGATACCTTAGGTATGTGGCAATTACCCAAGGAGACTATACGGCTCGTCCCGACATGGTTGATATGATGGCCACCGTTAGTGCGACGCTTTGGTTTGTTTTGATGGCCCTTGAATATGATTGAGGAGGCATTAGGCTGCCATGTAGTGTCATTAAGCACTAGTTTGCCCTTAGAACCCTAGATGAACTTGACTTTGGCCTATTAGAAAATGGCGAGATGAATGGCTTTGGATTCCTGACCGAAGCTGGTTGATACTCGATGCTACACTCATTGATATCAATCTTTCAAGATGTTTTCCGTCAGCCGTTCGAGCGCTGACTGAGATAATGCTTTTGAGAAAGATCCGTGATATTGAGATTCCTTAGAACCTGGTTACTATATTAGAACAGGTTGAACCAACTAAACTTCAGTGGGGAGGGTACTTACCTATGGACTCCATACAAGCCTTCAAACCTAAGGACACTTGTGTGACTTGTTTGTTATCAAACCACTTGGTTTCCTTGCAGGTCTTATTAGTAGGATTTGCTTGTCCTTACTACCTTGTGTTTTGCCTAATGAATTTCATTTGCATGACATCATGACATCATAACATAGCATATTAACTAACCCTTTCAAGGCTCCTAGGGATTTATGGCGCATAATTTCAGGTGCTATTATCAAGGACATAATTCCTATCAAGGGGAAAGAGGATTTATTTTCCTCTAGCCATATGCTTTCCAGTTCTGAGGTAATATACTTATCAAGGGGCAAGAGGATTTATTTTTCTCTAGCCATATGCCTTCAAATTCAAAAGTACAAGTATCCCGAATCAGAGGCTATGACCCACTTGATATGGTGAGCTTGATTCTTATCGAAGGACATCCGAAATTGAAAGTTCTTCAACGAAGTTGCAACTACATTTCAATGCCGCAAATTAAATTCCTTAAGGATCCTTGAAAAAAAAATTGCATATGCACATCATAACACCGCATAATAGGTTTCCACCACAAGTTTCTCAACTTCTCGCTGTTTATTTCAGCAGAAATGGATCTCAAACAAACTGTCAGAGATCTTCAAGCTCAGAGTTCCCAATTCCAAGAGATGATCCTTAACTTGGCTAAGGGGCAAGAAGAGATGAAGGCACTTCTAATCAAGAAGGAGAAGGATCAGCATAGGCAGCAAGGTGGTCAAGATAATTGGAAATCCAAACCTAAGAGATCATTTCCCCCGTTGCATATGCCGCTGTCTCAAGCTCTCCAACAACTGCTCAATCGGTAATTGATAACCCTATTGCCTCTGTTGATGTTTTTATTGGCTTATTGGTATCTATGTTTGGCTAAAATATAATAGCAGCACTATGTAATAAAATGTATAAGTCTTACAAATATAATAGAACAAAACAGGTACAAAAGCAAGATGTTATATGGAATGTCATGACCTCAACTCATGACATCGCGCCTGCACAACTGGAACATGAAGATTCAGTCTGATACTCAATAGATACAGAATATTCTATGGAATATTATGTAATCCTATGTGGCGCGAATTTAATGGTCAAAAGAATCAAGTCAGAATATTGAAGAATCAAATCAGAATATTGAAGATCCAGCAGTTTCTAATTTAGGATATAAATTAGGAAACTTATGATTGAAGACCTTTCTTTTAGCAGAAGATATATGCTGATTTGTAACAGCTAGTAATGCTGCGATTGTGAGCCCAAGTCCAGTTGGGATTAGGTTATAAAAATAAACCATTGTAACCTAGTTTTGTAAGAAAACCGTGTATTGAAAAGATGTAGTGTTTAGGGTTTGTCAAGGTAGACCACCCGGGTTGTGCGATGGCTTCCATGTCCTTCTCGAAACCTGTAGGTAAGAGAAGTTATTGTTCTCACTCGAAACCTGTAGGTAAGAGTTGAGTATTATGTTCTTGATTGAAGCTGTGAAGCAAGATCAAGTATAGTGTCTTGAAGAATGTCTTCAATACTATTGCTAAGAATATCACAGGTTGTGATTGATAAAGGGAATTGAGGGGGGCCTCATACCTAGGAGTGTCCTAGGTAAAGTATAGCACGGGTAGTTTTAAGTGATTAGATCACAGACTGGAGGTTTGCTGAGGGTGTATGAATTGATTCTATTATAGTGGACATATTCCTGGCTTGGAAGCCCCCATAGTAGGTTGATTGAACCGAACTGGGTAAACAACTCACTGTGTTATTTATCTTCTGCAATTTATTATCTGTTCAGTCTTGGATGTCGTAACATCGTGTATAACATCAGGATCAGGTTTAACTTATGAATACAAAAGAATTTCATTAGTCAGACAATAGAAACTCTCGAGATTTGAAACTCATATACCCGTTAAATGCTTAAACTTACTACTCAGTTGAAATCAACCTAAACTACTCATCAACATCATCACGTATCGCTCACCTTTCATATATTGTTATCATATTTGTTTTAATTTAATTTGTATTTATTCTCTTTTCTTTGATTGAAGGAAGAATATGGAATGAGTTGTGATAACTCCCTCTCATGTGGGTATGATACATAAAAAAATCAAGAGAAGGAGAAAGTTCCGAAACTAGCAACGACCGCCGCACCTGTCCACTCCTACGCACCTCACGGACGCAGCCGACGAGTCCATAAAAGAGATCCCAGCCGCCGCGCAACCGAACCGTTGTCGAATCCTCCATCGGTACCCTTTTCCACTTTTCCATTCTTTTTATATTTTCTATTTAATTAACTTCTAATTATTTATTTAACCATTAAAATCATTAACACATTAGGATTAGGGTTAATTAACCAAATAAATAATTTTTCCTTCTAGTTTTTAACTTAATTAGCTCTAATTTAATTAGGACACTCCATTTAATTATTTTCATAAATCATAAAAATCACAAAAATATTAGTTCTAATTTGATTTGATTTTTTTCCCTAACATTAATTTTATTTGATTAGATTTAGGATTTGATTGGATTTAATAATTAGGATTAATTTACAATTTAAAATTTAATTAGATTAGATTAGATTAGATTTAGTAATTAGAATATTTTTTTAAAAATAATTAGATTTAGGTTTTATTGATTTTATTTTTAACGTTATTTTGATTGATTTAGTAACTAGAATTTGATTAGATTTTTTAGATTTAATAATTAAAATGAATTAGAGATTTAATTAGATTAGATTTAATTTGTATATAATTAGAAAATTAGATTTATTTTCATTAATTAAATTAGATTTAGATTAACATTAACAAGTAAATCTTTTTTTAACCCTAAATCTGTTCCTTCTCTTTGCATATTTTCTCGACTTTTCAATTCATCCGTGTAATACGGTGAACTGACTTTATTTGAAATGTGCGGATAGCAAGAGTCGCCACCGACTTTTATTTTATCCAATTTGGAAAGGCTACAAGAACAGGAAAGACCTTTGAAAGATTTTGAGTTCTGGGGTAGGTTATACAAAGGGAAGGTGTAAGGCACCCTTTGCATCCATGGTTATCCATGGGCTCTTAATTGCTTACTCACTTGTTCTTTTGAATTGTTTGAAAATATTGAGAAAAAGTTTGAATAAGAACTTTAGCTTGTAAATAAGCGTAGTCTTTTTGAATTTAATTTGAAAATAAGTGGGAAAAAGATTTTGAATTTAAATTTGAATTCGAATAGAGCAAGAAATCAGGAGCACCTACCCTAAGTTTGAAAAAACGTTCTTTTAGCTTTTATAGCGAAAGGATCTATCCATACCATAAGAAGGCAGGAAGTCTTTCAATTGGATGTGCAGGTCATCGAGAATAATCGTTCGCCATAAGACTGTCCCTTGCCATAAAGAGGGCAGGTAGTCTAAGGGAAGGGATATAATAGTCATTTAACAAACAAAAGGTTCGATTTTGTACTCGAAACAATAGAATTTTGACTTTGATTTTGAAAAGAATGAGAAGGGATTACCTTAAGAGGTGCAAGTGTGATTGTGATTGGATTCAGATATTTTATCTTTGAAGTTAGTGATCTAACGGTTCAATTTTATCTTTGACATACACGCAGTTTATATTTGCTGGAAATTAAAATGCGGAAATGTAAAGTGCGGAAAGTAAATCTACGCTATTACATCGATTGTGCAGGAAATGTAAACTAAGCCTATTTACATGATTTTGACATCCTATACATTTATCTAGGAATTTAAATTGCAAGAAAAATAAAAGACATATTTTTGGATTTTTTATGATTGATTTTAATTATAATTAATGCATGATTAATTAAATTAAAATGAAGAAAGAAAAAAAATGAAAATAGATTTAAACCTAGAAATTAAGTTTAAAATGTGTACAAAATATTTGTCAATTAATTTTAAAACAAAACTAATTTTTTTGGAATTTTTGAAATTGATTTGAAATTGATTTGAAATTGATTAAGCTAATTAATACATAATTATACAAATAATTATACAAATAATTAAAACTTAAAGAGAAAATTATTCAAAGTATGTACAAAATTAGTCTATAATATATAAACAATATTTTATATAAAGAACAATTTTTTTATGATTTTTTGATTGGTTAGAATAATTAAAAAGCAAATATATAAATATATACTAATTAATTATGCAAAATATTGAAATTATGAAGAAAAATAAAATATTTTTATTTCAGAAAATAAAATATTATTTTAGAAACTTAAAAATATTTTTTGTGTATTTTTTTGGATTTTTGAAACTATTTTTAATTAATTTTGCAGAGAAATAAAAATAAAAATAGAAATATATAATTAATGATCCAGTGTGGTATTTAAATAAAGTCCATGGTATAGGGCTTCATTCTGATGCGTTGGATGAATTAATAAATGAGATCTGATGGCTCAGATTGTGAGGGTCCACCACTTATGACACGCCTGCAAACACTGAAACCAAAGGTTAATTTAAAAAAACGCGCGCGTGCTGTCCAATGAGGTGAGGACACCTCATCGTCTTCAACCTCTCGCCAGGACCTTTAATAGCGCTTTTATGAAAAAAGCGCTGTAATTGATGAGCTTCAGACCTGCAAAATAGCGAATAGGGGTAAACCTGAAAAGAAATTTGGCGCGATATGTCCATTCGATTCGTCTTGTTCCACTGAATTCAACCATGCTCTTAATTTGTTCTGATTTGGCTCTAACTAAAAACCCTAAATTTGAGCTGGAAAACCCTAAAATGGTAGATTCGTATACAAGCATCCAAAGCTCAATTAAACTTCCAGAAACGATCTACACACCACACTAAGTTCAAATATATATCTACATCTTGCTAGATATGCGTGTGTTATGAGATATAAGTTGGTTTTAGTTTGAACAAACCGTGAGGTATAATGGATGATTCTGAGTGCTTCAAGGCTTGAAACTGATTGGGATATGTTCAATGATGATTGAGGATTGTATTTAAGTGTTTAGTTTGAACTGAAACAAGCTAGAAATTAAAATTCGAATTTTAAATTTCTTTGAAAAATTCAAGTTGTTACAAATATGTTACAAGCATTCTACTGGCTATGAACTCGTGTCCCTTTGATTGCTGAAGTATGATAGCTCTTTTATAGGCCTTGGAGCTGCTTGGAAGTGAAGCTAAGAAGCATTCATTAGCTTTGTGGAATCTTGACTTTTTCAACATGAGTAGCTTTGCATTTAAGCCACCATGGCTTGATTTTCCACCCTCCTTCTGTTTGTACTTGGCTTGGGGCAGAGTTGAATGATTCTCTTGATGAGTCATGCTTGGTTTGTAAGCTATTCTTTATCCATCCATTTTTCTTTTTTAATTTAATCTTATATGTGATAAAATTAAACCAAAAATGAATAAAAAATGGAGTGGGCCTTGTCTTGGTCGTGGGAGGCCCATGGTAATGATGTTTGAACCATGAAAACTTGGCCCCATTTGGAAAAAATGCATTTTTGAGCAATGTTGTTTTTATGCATTTTCCAAAATTTAGCCAACTTCAACAAGGTGTAAATCCCTCAATTTTTGTCATATGAAGGAGTTCTTGCACTTTTTGGAAACCTCAAAGAGTCCTCTAACCAATGTCTTTGATCTCATGTCAAAATGATTTTTGATGCTCCTTGTGTGTCCTTTTGAAAAAAGTGTCTTTTTGTTGACTTTGAAAATAACCTGTAATGTCTTTGGTCATATTTTTCAAATGGTGAATGCAATGACCATGGGATCAATTGCATTTGAAAGATAATTGAATTTCCTTCAAAATGAGCTTTGGTTTGAATTTTTTGGATGAAGGATGAGAGAGTTATGACCAGTCATAGTTGAGTTGACTTTTCATGCAAAAACCCTAATTTTGAATCTTAGGGTTTTGTTGATTTTTGATCTTTCCTTGATGAATTATGATCATCCAATGATCAACTGATGAATCCTTTGATAAAATATGGATTTTGACAAAAAATTTCATTTTTGACTGTCTGTTGACGTTTTTGGTCAAACGGGTCGTCTGTTGACTGTTTGAGCTGCTGACGGTGCGTCTGAGTGAATTGAAGTTTGAAAATTTGTATGATGGTACTTTGAGATATATGGATGTCCATGAAATCCATTTGAGGTCTCAAAAACTTGTTTCTCCTGTAAAAACAAGAAAACCCTAGTCAGGGACTGTTTGTGTATGAGACAGTTAAGCGTACCTGATTTTTGTGCAGTGTTGAGTCTCTGCTAATCGCGTGATATTCAGAAGACTTCTAGAACAAAAATCTTGGAATTTTGAATTGCAAAAGATTGATTTGATTGATGGTACAAAACACTGAGAATTGTACTGCCAGCAGTTTGACTGTCGACTGACAGTACAGTCTGAGTTTCCTGATTCTGCGCCTGCAAAAAGATTTAACTCTGTACCAATTGTGTCAGTACTATTTATCTGTAAATAAATAAATAGCGTGTGTGAAGTAATAAACAGTATTTGGCGTTTGCGTAAGAATAAATTCAACTGCAAGCCAAATTACTGTATAAGAAAAATTCTAAAAACTAAGTATTTCATATGTCAGGATATTTGTTGAAATAAAAATCCATGATTATATGAGACTCTTAATTTTCAGATTGGAGTTTTCTTGAAAAAAATATGCGGGCAAATTTTGGGGTATAACAGTTGCCCCTATTCAATCTTCTTAAACCTGAAGAGATTGTCTGGAATCTGAAGGTAGAAGATGATTGAATATTTAGATGCCCTGAAAATTTGCACTTACCTTGATCAGAAGAGATGTTGGAAGTTGCATTTGAATGTCGTCTGCGAAATGTTGTTGGCAGATTGAAACATTACCTGAGATAGGCTTTCAGATGCCACCTGGAAAATGTGTTGAGGGTTTGTTCATCAGAATGAATCCATTGATTATATCTTGATGAAGGATTTGAAAGTCTTTATGTTGACTGTTTCGGAACCGTCCAAGGTTACCGCTTTAAGTCTAGGAGGATGATTGCTACGGAACTTGTCCAAAGTTTTTCCTGCTTTAGATTTTGAAAGTTGATCATTGTGGAACCGTTTGAGGTATCGGCTTTAGATCTTTGATGTTAGATCATTCTTGAACCGTCTGAGGTATCGACTTTAGATCTTCAATGTTAGATCGTTCTGGAACCGTCTGAGGTATCAACTTTAGATCTGCAATGTTAGATCGTTCTGGAACCGTCCGAGGTATCAACTTTAGATCTTCGATGTTAGATCGTTCTTGAACCGTCTGAGGTATCGACTTTAGATCTTCAATGTTAGATCGTTCTGGAACCGTCTGAGGTATCAACTTTAGATCTGCAATGTTAGATCGTTCTGGAACCGTCTGAGGTATCAACTTTAGATCTGTGATGTTAGATCGTTCTGGAACCGTCTGAGGTATCAACTTTAGATCTGCGATGTTAGATCGTTCTGGAACCGTCTGAGGTATCGACTTAGATTTGCGATGTTAGATCGTTCTGGAACCGTCTGAGGTATCGACTTAGATCTGTGATGCTTGTTTTTGAGTTGATAAGTGATCAGAATGAATCTTCGGCTTGATTATATCTGAGAGAACCGTTCATGGAATTCAGGTGAACACTGCATGTGATTGAGAATATCTTTGTTGAAGATATTTGTCTACCTGAAAAAATCAAGTTAGCGATATGCAATGTTTATGATGCATGTAATGTGAGCTAAAGGAGAAATAAGCATGTTATGTTGTGTATGAATATGCGCATGATGCATGATGTATGATGTATGATGTATGATGTATGATGTATGATGTATGAATGTGAATATGAATGTGTGATGTATGAATATGAATGTGTGATATATGAATATATGAATGTGTGATGTATTTGGGAAAATAAATTTCCGTCAGTCATCTGGATATGACTATATTGTGATTGTTGATGATCTTTTGTCTTGTTTGAGTACCCTCGGCTGGGGAAATTCTTTGAGAACCATGGTACTCTGTTGAAGGATCTTTGACTATCACTTGGGAATGAAAGGTAGCTGGAAGTTCTGATGCCCTTTCAAATGGGAATGAGGAAGATGCATAATCCTCCGATGCACTATCTGACCAAGTCCGGGTGCGGGGATCACACCTTCTGAAGATAGTAATCTGGAACAACCCTGCTGGGGGATAAGACTTCTTTTGAAGAGAAAATCTTTTTGAGGAATTTGCTGAGAAATGTGTTTCTCTTGGGGATTTTCTTCTGATGGGATGATCTCCAGATAATTGGGACATTTCCTGAATGCTATTCCTGTTTTTCCTGGTAAACATCAATCATATTCAAATGCACATGTTCATTCAGAATTATCATTGGGACGTTTACGTATTTAAAACAGAGAAAGTGTAAATAGTGATTTTTGAGCCTAAGCTGCATTGATTTTTGAAAAAGAGCCATGATAGGCTGATTAGCACAGGGAGACAACAATCCTAGAAGTAGGAAACTGTCATAAAGTTTTGGAAAATATTTATAAAGATAAATAGCTATGTGAAAACAATCCAGTCAAGTTTCAATTCTGCTATTGCCAATCTGTCTTCGAGCATCTCATCCCTCACTTGTTGGAAGAAAGTGATTGGACTGACCGGTGTCTTTGAGGTGTTGAATCTTGATGGTGAGTAGGCAGCTGAACGGAACATAGTTGTATGCTTCATTCCCTAACTTTTGCCTAGGCTGCCCTTTCAGGTTTCCAGCCTACCGGGATAGTATTTGTTTAGTCTCTAATTTTTGCCTGGATCGCCCTTTCGGGTTTTCAATCCACCGAGACGCTCATTTTTTTGCCTAAGTTGCCCTTTCAGGTTTTCAACTTAGCGAGCTGTTTTTTTTCTTTTTAAGCGAAGTGTTTTTTGACTATGTCAGCATTCACAGGGTGTGGGAAATCCTCACCATCCATGGTGGTAAGCAACATGGCGCCGCCGGAGAATATTTTCTTGATTATGAATGGTCCCTCGTAGGTGGGAGTCCATTTGCCTCTGGGATCACCTTGTGGTAAGATGATGCGTTTGACAACCAAGCCACCAGTTTGGTATGCTTGACTTTTGAATTTTTTGTTGAAGGCTTTGATCATACGCTTTTGGTATAGCTGACCATGACAAATAGCGGCGAGCCTTTTCTCATCAATCAAGTTTATCTGGTCCAACCGTGTTTGAATCCAATCGTCTTTGTCTAGATTGGCTTCTTTCATAATCCTTAGGGAAGGAATCTGAATTTCAATTGGAAGAACTGCCTCCATACCATAGACTAAGGAGAATGGAGTTGCCCCTGTTGAAGTACGCGCAGATGTGCGATAACCATGAAGAGCAAAAGGTAACATCTCATGCCAGTCTTTGTAGGTTACTGTCATTTTTTGTATGATTTTCTTGATGTTCTTGTTGGCAGCTTCCACCGCGCCGTTCATCTTTGGTCGATATGGAGAAGAATTATGATGTTTGATCTTGAACTGTGTGCAAAGTTCAGTAATCATTCTGTTGTTTAGATTTGTGCCATTGTCCGTGATAATCCGTTCAGGGATGCCGTACCGACAAATGAGATTGTATTTGATGAACCGGGCCACCACGTTCTTGGTAACAGAAGCAAATGAAGCTGCTTCTACCCACTTTGTGAAGTAGTCAATAGCGACCAGGATAAAGCGATGTCCGTTGGAGGCAGTAGGTTTGATTTCTCCAATCATATCAATACCCCACATTGCAAAAGGCCAAGGAGCCGTCAGGACGCTTAATGGAACTGGAGGTACATGTACTTGGTCAGCGTATATCTGGCATTTGTGACATGTTCGAGAGTGTCATACCCTAATTTTTGACCCCCCTGAGATGACATATCTTCAGGATTTTCATCAAGTCAAAGCAAGTACCCAGAGCAGTGTGACATTCAATCAAGGGTGTTCAAAGACAAGAAAACTTAGACAAAGGATCAATCAATAGAAGGATTAGTCTCTAATACAATCATAAGACTCAAGAGCTTCATTATTTCACCTATGATTGATTAGACACCCAGTCATCTGAGTACAGGTTTACTCAGGTCACCAGACTAGGGTTTTTTTTAGCCTATCAAGGACTAAAATCAGGGATCACCTTTGGGAAACCCTAAAAAGCCCTAGGGGATCATTCAAAGACATCAATCATCTTCAAATAGTTCATATGACAAGATCCACTGGACATCACACCACAATTCAAAGTCTACAGTCATCATTGTCATCTGGTCGACAATTAGGGTTTTTGACCTAATTCACCAGGATAGTTGACTTTTAATCAGGGCATGGATTCAAAACTCAAGACATGATTCAAGAACCTCTACTACCTCAATATAATCCATTTACATCACTCATTTGAGGAGAAGAGCTTGATTCTACACAAAAGTCCAAAATCTCACCTTATAAGGAAAAAGTCAACTGTATGAGTTCACCTTTGACTTTTGAGATTTTTGGTCAAACCATGAATTTCAAGGATCAATATCATCAATATATGGATATTAAAGTCATTTGACCAAAGAAATTCAAAAAGAATCTTCAAGGAGCAAAAAGTCGGGAATTAGGGTTTTTAAAGGCATGGTGAGAACTCAAAATTTCACCTACACAACTCAAAAAACTTCCAACATGAAAGTTGTAGATCTTGCAAAATAAAACAACATCTTACAAAGGAACTTTTTTCAAAAGATCAATCATTTAAGAGTTTTGGAAATTTTGGAGTTTTAGGTCATAAACACTTAGAAATTTTTCTAAGTGTTTTAACCTAGTTTTCTTCCAACTTTGGCCTCATTTTTCACAAATTTGCCAAAGGAATCTGAAGAAACTCCAAACTAATGATTTGAAGTAGATGTTTAGGGATTTCCAAATTGTGTTCAACCTTCTCCAAATTCATTTTGAGCTAAGAGTTATGCTTGTTCAAAGTTGGCCTCATGAAGTGAAATTATAAGTCATGCATCATTTTTGAACTTTGAAATTTTGTGCACATGACCTCACTTATGGATGCTACACGACCCATAACACATCTGAAAACATGCCATGCATTCATTTTCACCATGCCATGATAATTGAAGAAGATTCCTAAAACTAGAACATGTGATTATGTAATGATTACATTTGCGAATTTATGGCAAATTGATGAATCACCCAAGGAATCTTCTCACCAACCAATTAGAGCTCACTTTGCATCTGAAATGTTCCCTAAGATCAGATAGAATCAATGGATAGGGGAAGCTAGCCCGAAAATGCATCATTGCATTTAGGATCTTTTCAAAATTTCTTCTTGGCTAAGAAACCAAACTTCTTTCATTAAGCAAGCTCACCACAGCCAATTGATCAGCATTCATTTGCCTATAAATAGGAGGGCATACTTCAGTAGAAAAACACACCAAAGCAACCATATTCCTTGCTTTCTCTTTCTCTTCTCATGCTTATTGTTTTTCAAAGTTCTTTGGCAAGAAGAATCGTTTTCTTCAAACCAGAGCTTATCTTTAGAATGTAAGCATTCTAACATCTCAAGGGAGGTCATTTGAGGTGATCCAAGCACCTGGATCACTTCTGTAAGTGGAGGAACACCATTGTTGCTCTCACTTTGGAGCTGTTGCAGTTGAAGGTCCATAGAGCAATTCAGAAGGTTTCCAACAAAGCCAAGCATCCAGGCACGTTCCATAGGAGGTAGTGAAGCTGTTCAGATGGCTGCAGCTCATCTGTAACTCAAGAATCATCACTCTCCATGTTCACTTGAAGCTCAAATCGAGGGAGGTCCATAGAACAATTCAGGAGGATTGAGGTTACAACAAGCATTCAGTTAGCATCACTGAGTCACAAGGAAGCTTTTGGGACCATTCATACAAGCCCAGTTGCTCTCTATCATCCTCACGACCTCCATTTTCAGAGGTAAGTTTCTGAACTCCACCTCTTTAATTTAAGAACTCTTTATGATATAGCTCGATTCTATATTGTTCAGCATCATCAGAGGATTGAAAACCCTCTATCATCATTCATTTATCTTTCAGTATAGCCATTTAATTTGATTTTTAAATTTTAGGGTTCTTCACGATTTCTGGTAAATTAGTTAGATGTAGTTAATATAAATCTATGTTAGTTACATATTTAGAATCATGAGTAAATTTAGAACAAGTTTCATCTTTACATCTTCGCAAATGGTTGAGAAATGAGCAAGTTCACAAATTCAAAATTTGAGAGCTTGAGGAAGAAGACGACCATGGCTGTGGCGCGCAAATTTCAAATCTCTGGTCAAAGTTTATTTTATTTTTAATGGTAGGCGTTTTCTAAACGAATGAATAAACTTGCCCTAGTGGCCACACATGCGCTCTTAGTCTCCTCATGCCCAAAGTCTGGGGTTCGAATCCCCCTCGCCCCAGACTTTTTGTTTCTTTTATTTTTCCATGAATTAACACTTGTCTGAAAATATAATGAATTGGGTGTGTGTCTTAAACACCAAGCGCGCCTTGGCCCAGTGGTATTATTTTGAGTATGTGACCTAGAGGGCGTGGGTTCAAATCCTCCAAGGGCCAAAACTATTTTTTTAACACACAATTTCTTTTATTACCTCACAAACTTCACACCAATAATTCACCTATCAAATTAAATCATTTTCACTCCATTTTTCACACACTTATTATTTAATATACTTATTTTATGAATAATCAAAAAAATCATAAAAATATTATTTATTTGATGTATTTTCATTAGGTTTAAAATAGTATGTTTTTAAGTGTTTTCTTAAATACTTTACATATATATTGTCATTTTATTTTAACCTAATTATTTTGTGAATAAGTTTATGATAAAACCCTAATTGTTTAGGTCTTAATTAGGCATAGATCTTTATTCTTTACCTTAATTAAGTTGACTTTTGTCAATTTTCAAAGCTGTCATCAGTCTCCGATTAAACGGATGATTAAGGTTTTCAAACAACAAAACCTTATATCATTTCAAATCATTTTCAAACTGCTTTTGTAACCAGTACTGTAAAGTACTGGGCCTCTAATAGAGTGTAAGTCCCAAACACCTTCTCTTCTTAGCTTGTTTTCAAAACTGTATTTTCAAAATCTTCTTTCTGTTTTCAAAACATTATTCTGGTATTTTCAAAATCTTCTTTCTGTCATCAATAAAACAACAACAAAAATTGCTGGTAAGGCTCTGTACATACTTCTTCAAAGGCCTCCACTCCATCCAGGTTAGGCTTTACAAGCTTTCAATTTACAGTCTTTATTTAAATTATTGTCAAATATAAACTGTGCATATATATTAGTTTAGAACCACGTTTGAGTGTAAACCCTACGACAGTTAAACTATCTATATATATTATAGGAATATGGCCTAGGATTGAGAATGTCTTCCCGGTGAAGGCTCTTTCCTAATTAGAGATCTGTAGTTCAAACCCCCAAGATGAATTATTCCCGGTGAAACATCTTGGCAAAAACCTTAGAATCCAAAAATAGGACACATCCACCCAAAGAGGAATTATTCCCGGTGAAACCTCTTACCCATTTGCTTAGAGCCAAAATAAGTTCAAAACTACATAGCTTTCTCTTGTGCTATAACAAGGACCCTCGATGACCCTCGATTAGCCTCCTCTTGGGCTTTGTACAAGGACCCACAGGCTTCTTAAAAGCATTTCCAGCTTCCTCTTGAGCTTGTATACAAGGACCCATCAGGTTTCTTATAAACATAGCAACAGGTCTTTAATTACCTTTTAGCCTACCCTAGTGAGTTTCTTCCATTCTTTAAACCAGACTTTAAACAAGCTAAGTTTGTCTCAATTTTAATTGAGTACACTTTTTGGAATGAGAGACATGGGCAGTCTCTGTCACCCTTATCTTCATCAATATTCCTTAGTAGAGTCTAGGATCCATGTTTGTTTCTCCTCAGCATGAGTCATCCTTCATCTTGGGCTTTAAACAAGAAGTCTCCACTAGATAATCTTTCTGCCACTCATTTCAACAAAAACCCCTGGAAAGGGTTAGCCTCCAAAATCAATCCTTCATTTCAACAAAAACCCCTGGAAAGGGTTAGCCTCCAACACATTCTTTCATTTTAACAAAAATCCCTAGAAAGGGTTAGCCTCCAAAATCAATCTGTCATTTCAACAAAAACCCCTGGAAAGGGTTAGCTTCCAAAAAACATGATAAAATCAGTCTTTTAACAGACAAATTCACCAGCTGAATAAAAATCCCTGGAAAGGGTTAGCTTCCAAAGAAAAACAGCCTTTTAATAAATAAAATCTCCTCAGTAGAGTCAAAAAATCAACAAAAAACAGTTAGCCTCAACCTTGGGCTTCATACAAGGCACCAAACAATAAAACTCCCCTGTCAAGAGTCAGCCTCAACCTTAGGCATTGTACAAGGCAGATAATAGAGTCTCCCCAGTGAGTTCTTCATCATCCAGTAGCCACAACCTTGGGCTTTGTACAGGGCAGATTAAACCATATTTGCATGTGTCAAAGATTCCTAACACCTAGGATCTTTTCCTCATAGAGTCATCCATACTCAGTTTATTTAAGAGTCAGCCACAACCTTGGGCTTTGTACAAGGCAGAAAATCATGTTTTCCCTAGCTAGAGTCAGCCTCAATTCTGGGCTTTGTACAGAACACCAAATAAAAATCCATCAAATAAACACTCTCCAAATAGAGTCAGCCTTAATTCTGGGCTTTGTACAGAACACAAAAATACCCTGTAATTAATCCCCAGTGGAGTCATCTCCTAGAGTCAATGAATAATAATTAATAAACCAATCAAAAAGCCTCAAGCTTGGGCCTCATGCAAGCCAGCTAAAGTCAAATCTTTCATACAGTAGATAGACATAGCTTATCTCTCTAGAGAGATATTTTTACTACTCTACCACATTCAAACAAACAAACATTTCAATTTCAATTACGATCAAAGTCTCCCATTTAGGACTCTGAAAGACATGCTCTGGCACATCCCCAGAATTGTACACTTTCCCTAATTTGGATGAGCATCTTTCTTTCATTTAAGAGGCATCTGACTGGCATACTTGCAAACACACAAGTAAGGTCCCCCTCTTGAATGAAATGAATCCAGTTATTCTGTCACTCTTTCAAAATGTTTATGGTAGAATAGTACAAATACCTCTCTGTAAAGATGATTTCATGTCTCTATACTGTAAACAGAGATTTAATTCAAGCTTCAACCTTGAGCTTCAAGCAAGGCACCAAAAACAATTAATTTCCCTAGTTAGTTCCCCGAACTACATTAAGCTCTGACTTCCACTAGGGATATGTAGGCATGAGGTTCACAAGGAATCTCAGCGAGCTAATAAAATACCAAAAATAGTCAGTTTGTCTATCTGTCTGTCTTTCTTTAATCAATTCAATTCCTTCTCCTAACACAAAGGAGAAACTTTCCCAATCATTAGCAATAAACACAATCACATTGACACAGAGAAGGTTCCTGTAGAGTACTACAGATATGTAGGGTGTTTAAACACTTCCCTATGTATAACCGACCCCCCGGACTCCAGAATTTCTAGTCTAGGTGAAATCCCCACACTTAGCAAACTCTTAGGGTTTAGTTGAGATCTTTTTTTCCCTTTCCTACTCGTAGGACAATAAGAAAGTTCGTGTGATATCGTAGGAAGAACTGAAATAAAATTCATCCCACCACGGGCGCATTCTCCTTCCAAATTTCGCGTGAAGGGTCTAGCGTGCCGTCCTCCCAAGTGAAACGGGGAGGTAAAAAAAACGACACCACAGAAAAATGGCGACTCTGCTGGGGATATAAGTGTTAAAAACCTTGGTTTTTCATCCAAACCAATGGTTGACCTGTTGCTGGTCCAGCCCCAATGAGGAATTAGGGATGCCAAATTCCCCCTCAAACAAGAGAGGTCCTGCCTAACCTCTGTGTCATATCATGTGTTTGCTGCATTTATATTTGTTTATTTTGTTTATTCTGTATCGGGAAAGGGCTTGATTCCCCCTTGTGGTGAGAAATCCTATACCCGGATTTGAGTGCAACATAAGATAGGATGGAGGATGTCTTCCCGGTGAAGACCCTCTAATCTTGGTTCACAAGTCTACTCTTGGGATTTGCCTGGCTGGTTGTGATTAACTGCGCCACTGCATTCCGAGACTGATTTGTACCAGGAGGACCTAGAAACACATTAACCCCACTTAAAGCTTTTTTTAGGACGTAGAGCGGTGATTACGGAAGTAATTGTCACGCAGATACTACACTCAGAGAAAACTCTCTTATAGATACCAATCAACGTATCTTTAAGGTTGAGCAAAAACTCTGAGACCCCTAGAACCCGTTCTACAGGTACAAAAATCCTTATCCTTAGTTTACCATTGGGGCGAGGTTTGCGTTTTGACTTCATGACCACTATACCCTTCAACGCCATGTTTGTTTAAAACTCTTGTGTGTGCATTCATGCATTCATGCATCATTCATTAATAACAACTAAAAACAAAAAGAGTCTTTTTCGAGTCGTTTTTCAAGGAAACTAAATAACGAACGTTTTGAACTTCATAGAAAGAGAGAAACGGAGAAAGGACTTAAGGATCTATACCATGGATTATGGAAGAAAGAGAGCTAGGAAATACACCTTCAAGATTCCCCAGGTCGAGGAACTGGGAAAGCTCGGAAAACTGGTGGTCAACCCCCAGGCTTTCAAGGAGAAGTATGGAAAACTTCTGCCTTTGCTCAATACCAACATTGTGGATGGGATCCTTCCCACCTTGGTACAGTTTTACGATCCAACGTATCACTGCTTCACCTTTCCAGATTATCAGCTCATGCCTACGTTGGAGGAGTACTCTCGTCTGATTGGAATACCCGTGTACGCGCAAGATCCGTACTCCGGTTTGGAAAAGAATCCTGACGACATTATCATTGCTGCAACTACTCCTTTGAACGTAGTCGACATCAGAACTCATATGGTGAGTAGAGGAGGAATTCAAGGATTGCCCTCCAAATTCCTGTTTGATCAAGCTCGGTACTTCGTCAGCATCCAAGATATGAGCGCTTTTGAGGAAATCTTGGCTTTGCTTATCTACGGATTGTTTTTGTTCCCTAACATTAACGATTTCGTCGACATCAACGCAATTAAGATCTTCTTAATTGGAAATCCAGTTCCAACCTTGCTTGCGGATGCTTATCACTCTGTGCATTCAAGAAACCTGCAGCGAGGAGGATTAATCACATGCTGCGTACCGTTGTTATACGAATGGTTCGTTTCGCACCTGCCAAAGTCTAGCACTTTCTGGAATATGAGGGATGGCCTTTACTGGTCACAGAAAATCATGTCCCTCACTCATACAGACATTGATTGGTGTAGTCCTGACAACGACGAAACCAAGATCATCTTCAGTTGCGGAAGTTTTCCCAACATACCCCTTATTGGAACTAAGGGAGGAATCAGTTACAATCCAGCTTTAGCCCGTCGTCAATACGGCTATCCCATGAAAAATATTCCAAGTAACATCCAATTGGAGGGTCTGTTCTTCAAGAACATCGACGATCATGGCAACATGCTGAAGAAGGAAATTGTCCAAGCCTGGCGTCTTGTTCACAGCAAAGGGAGAAGATTGTTAGGAAAACATCTTTGCATCTCCCTGGATCCTTACCTTCAATGGGTACGCGTCAGAGCATTCAAGCTCAGGATGCCATATCAACATCAAGAACCTATTCCCCTAAGGGAACCAATTTACCTTTTCTCCACCGATGTTGAAAAACTACAAGCGGCATTAAACAAGGTATGCCAAGAAAGGAATGCTTGGAGGAACAAGTATCGAATCGTCAACACGGAAAATGTTGAGATTCATAACATCCTAAGAAGGAAGGATGAGTTACTTGAAGTACTCGATCGACAAGTGACAAATCATCACTTTCTCATCATATCCCTCCTGCTTCCTGGATCATCGATCAGCTCACGTCAGAGAACGCTCAGCTCAAGAAACAGAAGAAGATGTTAGAACGTGAAGTCGGCTCTTCGTCAAAGTTTTAGAGTCCTTTCTCTCAGTTTCTCTGTATTTCCCTTTTCAAAGTGTGTAAAAACGGCGTTTTCGCTTAATTAATAAAAGTTTGATGTTTCATAACGTAATTATGGTGTTTCCTTGAAAAATATTAACTTAATTGCATATCATACATCGCTTTAGTCGTACGCACTGACACGAGAATTGTCGCGGATCTAATAGTCACTTTCCTTTCTCCAGAAAGAGAGGAGGAGAAGGAGGTGAACCAAGACTTTCAAGCTGTCTCATCCATACAACACTCGTTCAAGTCGCAAGAAAAGAATGGAAGACTTTGAGCAAGAGAATGAAGAACTCAGAGAAGAGATTAATACTCTCAAAGGTACTGTTGAAAGACTCAATAGTATGGTAGAAGCCCTGGTAGTTGCGCAGAATCGACCAACGCCAGAAGAACCACAAAGGACTGTGGTTTCCGAGATTGTTTCTACTCCTATTCCTCAGTATACCATGCCGCCTGATCGACCTTGGGGCATGCCGTATAACTTTATTCCAGAAGGGTACATACCTCCAGCTTCTGAAGTTCCAAAAGTCACCATGGATATGCGTCCACCGGAGGGTTACAAACCTCTGGAAATTGAAGTTCCAAGAGCAACGGCAATGGGTTTCGCACAACAGAATGCTGAGATTCCAAGATCTGCTGTCATGGCTTCTCCACGACCGATTATGCATACTTTTCCTCCACAGGGCGGACAAGTATATCATCACGCTCCAAGTGAGGATGCTGGCGTGTATGAAAGATTGGACGAGTTCCAGGAACAGTTTCTGCAAATGCAGAAGGAACTCAAGACTCTTCGAGGACAAGATCTATTTGGAAAGAATGCTGCAGACCTCTGTCTGGTTCCAAATGTTAAGATTCCTCACAAATTCAAAGTACCAGATTTCGAGAAGTACAAAGGGAATTCATGCCCACAAAGTCATCTCGTGATGTACGCTCGAAGAATGTCAACTCAGACTGATAATCAACAATTACTCATTCATTATTTTCAAGACAGCCTGACTGGTGCTGCACTCAAATGGTACATGAACTTGGACAGTTCAGAGATTCGTACTTTTCGAGACCTCGGAGAGGCCTTCGTCAAACAGTATAAGTACAATCTGGATATGGCTCCCGACAGAGATCAACTCCGGGCCATGACTCAAAAGGATAGAGAAAGCTTCAAGGAATACGCTCAGAGATGGCGTGAAGTTGCTGCTCAAATTGTCCACCACTTGAAGAGAAAGAAATGACAAAAATCTATCTCAAAACTTTGAGTCCATTTTACTACGGACGAATGGTTGCAAGTGCACCAAGTGACTTTACCGAGATGGTAAACATGGGTGTACGTTTAGAAGAAGCAGTTCGGGAAGGACGCTTGAACAAAGAACCAGAATCTTCTATTGGTCCAAGGAAGTATGGAAGTTCTTTCCAGAAGAAAAAGGATCAAGATGTCAGCAATGTCTTGCACAAAATCAAGAAGAAATTCCAACCTCAAGTTGCAGCAATAACTCCGGTTGTTAACTCAGCGCCAGCTTATCAACCTCAGGTTTCGCAACAACAAATTCAACAAAGGTCGCAGCAACCTCAGCAGCAGGTTCGACCTCCAAATTACAACAATCGGGCTCCAAGGTATCCTGCCTTTGACCCCGTACCAATGCCGTATGCGGAATTGTTTCCAACATTACTGGCAAAAGGACTCATTCAGACAAGGAGTCCTCCAAATCCTACAAACAGTTCCTCACCATGGTATAAGGCTGACCAATCTTGTCCCTATCATCAGGGGGCACCAGGTCACAATATTGAGAACTGTTTCCCTTTCAAGATTGACGTCCAACGATTAGTGAAGAGCGGAATGCTATCCTTCAAAGATACTAATCCAAACGTCCAAGCAAATCCTTTGCCGCAGCATAAAGAAGCTTCAGTAAATCTGATAGATCAACACCCTAACGTCATTCAAATCTACGACATTCGTCAGATAGGGGAAAATCTTGTCAAGATGCACGCTAAACAAGCTGGGTACGGTCATGTACCACCTCACAACTACTTCACATGTGAAATTTGTCCAAAGAATAATCAAGGATGTGCCGTAGTTCAAGCTGCATTACAAGAACAAATGGACTTAGGATGGATTCAACATATCCGAGTCAGAACTGAACATGACATCAACATGGTTCAAGGATGTCCAGGAGAATACAAAATCTACAAAGTTGAAGATCTTGAAGGATCGGTAGTCAGGTTCCATAAAACTTTAAATGGACTTGCCTACTTTGGAACAGATTTCCACGCTTACAGTAGATGCAAACCTGTCGAAGAAATTCACGAGGATGTTTGCGTGTTCGCAACGACATTCAAAAGCTGATGGATGACAATACCATTACTGTTCTTGCCAACAGAGAAGATGATGAAGTCTTTACCGTATCTCCTCAAATTAATCAAGTTGAACCAATGCAAGTTAAGTATGATAGCAGGAAGACAGCAGTTGCTCCACTAGTCATCTACTTACCAGGTCCTGTACCGTATGAGTCAGCAAGGCTATACCATACAAGTACAATGCTACATTCATTGAAAATGGTAAGGAAATACCATTACCGTCTGTTGTCAACATTGCTGATGTTAGTCGAGTCACCAGAAGTGGACGAGTCTTCAACAGAACAACAGAAAATGTGGAGAAACCTTCGGAGGAAGTACCACATAGGCAAGACAATCATCCGACCAATGCTGTTCAAGCGAAAGAAAATGATGAGATCTTGAAGTTAATCCAGAGGAGTGAATACAACATTGTAGATCAATTACTACATACTCCGTCTAGGATTTCTGTTCTTTCCCTGCTATTGAGTTCTGAAGCTCATAGGGAAGCTCTACAGAAAGTTTTGGAACAAGCTTTCGTAGAACCAAGTGTTACAATAAGCCAATTCAACAACATCGTTGCCAACATCTCCGCCGGAACTAACCTAAGTTTCTGTGACGAAGATCTTCCTGAAGAAGGAGTGGACCACAATCTTCCACTTCACATCTCAGTTGGCTGCATGGGTGATACACTCACAGGAGTCCTAATAGACAATGGATCCTCTCTCAACGTCATGCCTAAATCAACATTGTCAAGATTATCTTTCGAAGATTACCCTCTAAGAAAAAGTCATGTCATCGTCAAAGCATTTGATGGATCAAGGAAGTCAGTTTTCGGAGAAGTGGATCTTCCCATAACTATTGGACCTCAGACGTTCAAAATCACTTTCCAAGTTATGGACATTCCAGCACAATACAGTTGTTTGCTAGGTCGCCCATGGATTCATGAGGCTGGGGCAATTACTTCAACACTTCATCAGAAACTGAAGTTCATAAGAAATGACAAATTGGTAACCGTATGTGGAGAACGAGCTCTGATCGTCAGCAACCTGTCATCATTCTCCGACATAGAACCAAAAGAAGTTGTTGGAACTAAATTCCAAGCACTTTCCTTGGACAAAGGAAAGGAGAAAGCAGCGTCTATCTCTTCATACAAAGATGCAATCCAAGTTGTAAAGGATGGCACTACCAGTGGTTGGGGGCACATTAATATTCCTACCAACAACAAGAACAGAACAGGAGTTGGATTCTTTCCAACATCATCAAAAGCTATTCCAGGGATTGAGGTAGTTCTCCCAATTCAAGAAACTTTCTGCAGTGGAGGTTTTCTTCAACCTGTTCAACAAACAGTCAATACCATCGGTACGGAAAACACCGATGAAGAGGAATGGTTATCCTATCTTAACAAAGCAGGATACATCTCCCTATCAGAGTCTGATTCACCTTGCTGTTATCCGACTAAAGGATCTGAAAGTAAGACTCAACCAAGCAGTGATGAAGTTACTGACAGCTTCACCACCAGAAGTCATGGTTCATCAGAAGAAGTTCCTCCTATCCCCGAAGAGACTTGGGATACATTAGGAGAACCAAGCGGAAAATTCGACTACATGGTGAAATACTCCGCTCCTGAAAGTTCAAGAATCTCTCTTGAAGATATTGTTCCAACTGGATGGAACAGTGATTTTGAGTACCTCTCTCAGCCAAAAGAGATGTATAACCCTTGCTATTCATCATCATCGACTGGTGAAATCATCATTGAGGATTATATCCCCAAGTCACCTTCCGAGGCTACGGATCTAGAGTTCACATATCTAGTCAATGCCATCTTGGGAGAAGAGCAAGACCAAAATACAGAAGAGGATGATCTCGAAAGTGTCTCCGACAACGAGTCTCTCCATTCAGAAGATTGGAAGTTTCCTCAAAAGAAAAACCGACATACTCCACTTGGAAATGGGTATGCTCACACCGCTCAGTCTGCTGAAGTAGAAGAAGATCGTCTGAGTGTTGCAAAGACAGTGGTTGGTAAATCAAGACCTACCACAGGCCAGCTTAAGCCTAAGGTTCCAGATTACTTAGTGCACAATGGGGTTCGCCACTACTGGACAGCTGTTGAAGTTTCAACTGTTGTTCGCACTCCTAAGTAGGAACTTTCACCGTTATTTTGTCCTCTCACCATAGCCCAGGGTGAAGAGATGTTTCATAGGGCTTTGCATTTTACTATTTCTTAGGAAAATGTCCCTCTTTGCTTCGCCCAAAGCAATAGAGTTTTGTTTTATAGGGTCTTTGTTTCAAGAAATGACTGTCAATAAATAAAAATGTCATTCTGTTCCTTCGTTTAGTTTTCCCTTTTCTTTTTTCGGAAATTGGTAATCCTAAAAAACACCCTAAAAAACATCAAAATATTCCATTAACTGCATACACCGAGTCTTCCCTCGTTGTCTAAATAAAACTTATCACACATATGCAGATTAATCATAAAATACCCCGTTGAAACGTGCGACCGTATGACTTCTCCAAGCTTTGAGTTTCCTGTATTCGAGGCAGAGGAAGAAGAAGACGAAGAAATATCAAAGGAAATTTCACGATTACTTCAACAAAAGGAAGAGGCCATTCAGCCATACAATGAGCCTCTAGAGATCATTAACCTTGGTTCCGATGGAAACAGAAAAGAGGTTAAGATTGGAGCTTCGCTCAGTTCAGAGATCAGAGAGAGTTTGATACAACTGCTCAAAGAATTCTCAGATGTCTTCGCTTGGTCTTATCAAGATATGCCAGGGTTGGATACCAGTATAGTGGAGCATCACTTGCCATTAAAAGCAGAATGCCCTCCGGTCAAGCAAAAATTAAGAAGAACTCATCCGGAGATGGCCATGAAAATCAAAGAGGAAGTTCAAAAGCAGATCAACGCAGGTTTCCTCGTCACTTCAGAATACCCTCAGTGGTTAGCTAACATTGTTCCCGTTCCTAAGAAAGACGGAAAAGTCCGCATGTGCGTCGACTACAGAGATTTGAACAAAGCTAGCCCTAAGGATGATTTTCCTTTACCACATATTGATATGTTGGTAGACAGTACAGCAAAATCCAAAGTTTTCTCGTTCATGGACGGATTTTCAGGATACAACCAAATCAAAATGGCACCTGAAGACATGGAGAAAACAGCTTTCATCACCCCCTGGGGCACGTTCTGCTATCGTGTTATGCCTTTTGGACTAAAGAACGCAGGGGCAACTTATCAAAGGGCCATGACTACGCTTTTCCACGACATGATGCATAAAGAAGTGGAAGTCTATGTGGACGACATGATTGCCAAATCAGAAAATGAAGAAGATCACATACAGAATCTGACAAAGTTATTTCAACGCTTACGGAAGTTTCAGCTTCGCCTGAACCCCAACAAGTGCACCTTTGGTGTCTACTCAGGAAAACTCCTTGGTTTCATTGTCAGCAAACGAGGAATTGAAGTAGATCCAGACAAAGTCAAGGCAATTCAAGAAATGCCTTCACCCAGAACCGAGAAACAAGTTAGAGGATTTCTTGGACGTCTGAATTACATCTCGAGATTCATATATCTCATGACTGCAACTTGCGCTCCTATTTTCAAACTTCTACGGAAAAATCAAAGTTGCGTCTGGACAGACGATTGTCAGAAAGCGTTCGACAGCATTAAAGAATATCTGCTCGAACCACCCATCTTGTCTCCTCCAGTGGAAGGAAGACCTTTGATAATGTACTTAACCGTCTTAGAAGACTCCATGGGTTGTGTCCTTGGACAGCAAGACGAGACAAAGAGAAAAGAGCATGCCATTTACTACCTAAGCAAGAAATTCACTGACTGTGAATCCCGCTACTCCATGCTCGAGAAGACGTGTTGTGCTTTGGCCTGGGCTGCCAAGCGTCTCCGCCAGTACATGATTCGACATACTACTTGTTTGATCTCTCATATGGATCCAATCAAGTACATCTTTGAGAAGCCTGCCTTAACCGGGAGAATTGCCCGTTGGCAGATGTTGTTATCAGAATATGACATTGAGTATCACGCACAGAAAGCCGTGAAAGGAAGCATTCTAGCTGAGCACCTGGCTCACCACCCACTCAATGGTCATGAATCAACCAGTTTCGACTTTCCGGACGAGGACGTCATGTACCTCAAGATGAAAGATTACGACGAGCCACTACCAGACGAAGGACCTGAGATAGGATCCCAGTGGGGCTTAATCTTTGACGGAGCTGTCAATGCTTATGGACGAGGAATTGGGGCAATCATTGTTACACCTCAGGGTACCCATATTCCATTTACTGCCAGATTAACTTTCAAGTGCACAAACAATGAGGCCGAATATGAAGCTTGCATCATGGGTCTCGAAGAAGCCGTGGATCTAAGAATCAAACACTTGGATGTATACGGAGATTCTGCTTTGGTCATCAATCAAATCAAAGGAGAATGGGAAACACGCCAACCAGGGCTAATTCCTTACAAAGACTACGCGAGAAGATTGTTACCATTCTTCGACAGGGTAGATTTTCATCACATTCCTCGTGAAGAAAATAACTTGGCTGATGCATTAGCCACACTCTCTTCCATGATTAGGATAAATCATTGGAATGACATTCCTCAGATCGATGTTATGCGCCTGGATAGGCCCGCTCATGTTTTCACAGTAGAAGCAATCATCGACGACAAACCGTGGTATCACGACATCAAGAACTTTCTTCAAAAGCAAGAGTACCCTCTTGGGGCGTCAAAGAAAGATAGAAAGACTTTGAGAAAGTTAGCTTGTAGATTCTTCCTGAATGAAGATGTTCTGTACAAGAGAAACTTCGACATGGTTCTGCTCAGATGCGTTGACAGAAAAGAAGCAGAAGTACTCATGAGAGAAATACATGAAGGTTCCTTTGGTACTCACACCAATGGACATACCATGACAAGGAAAATACTGAGAGCAGGATATTATTGGCTGACGATGGAGTCAGATTGCTACCAGTACGCAAAGAGGTGTCACAAATGTCAGATCTACGCCGATAGAATTCATGTGCCACCATCTCTTCTCAACATACTCTCTTCCCCTTGGCCTTTCTCCATGTGGGGAATCGACATGATTGGAATGATCGAGCCAAAAGCGTCCAACGGACATCGCTTCATCTTGGTAGCTATAGACTATTTCACCAAATGGGTTGAAGCAGCTTCATATGCAAACGTTACAAGACAAGTTGTCGTCAGGTTTATCAAGAATCACATCATCTGTCGCTACGGCATTCCTAGCAAGATAATCACTGACAATGGGTCAAATTTGAATAACAAAATGATGAAGGAGCTTTGTGAAGAATTCAAGATTGAACATCACAACTCATCTCCTTACAGACCAAAGATGAATGGAGCTGTAGAAGCAGCTAACAAAAACATCAAGAAAATCATTCAGAAGATGGTCATCACTTACAAGGATTGGCATGAAATGCTCCCGTATGCTCTTCATGGTTACCGTACATCAGTACGTACTTCGACTGGAGCAACTCCTTTCTCCCTTGTATATGGCATGGAGGCAGTCCTACCTATAGAGGTTGAAATCCCATCAATGAGAGTTTTGATGGAGGCAAAATTAACAGAAGCCGAGTGGTGTCAAAGCAGATTCGATGAATTGAACTTAATCGAAGAAAAGCGCATGACAGCTTTATGCCACGGTCAGCTATATCAACAAAGAATGAAGAAAGCTTTCGACAAAAAGGTCCGACCTCGCACAATCAAAGAAGGCGACCTTGTACTAAAAAAGATTCAATCTTTTCTCACAGATTCAAGAGGGAAATGGACTCCCAATTATGACGGCCCCTACGTGGTCAAGAGAGCTTTCTCAGGAGGAGCCTTAATACTCACGACTATGGATGGAGAAGAATTCACCCGTCCTGTGAACGTCGACGCAGTCAAGAAATACTTCGCCTAAATAATTAAAAGAACAGCTCGCTAAGTTGAAAACTCGCAAAGAGCGGCTTAGGCAAAAAAGAGCGTCTCGGTGAATCGAAAACCCGAAAGGGCGATTCAGGCAAAAGTTAGAGACATAAAAAATAAATAATCAATCCCGGTAAACTTAAAACGTGAGAGGGGTAGTTTACGAAAAAGTTAGGGATATATGGCAAGTAACTGTGTTCAGGACAAACTTGATCATTCAAAATCCATAGCGGAGTGTTCATCAGCAGTAGGTCATCACCTACGAAGCACGAATACAGCGCAACTCGGAGTGGAAGGTAAAGATAACGGTCGTCACATTTCATCGTAGCCCTTTTCCCAAAAAAATTACCAATTTCCAACTTTGTAAATACTCCATGGAATCAAGCATTTGGCTGGTTACCATTCCGTATATAATAATTTGAGCCTTGTGCTTTTTCTTTGCAATCTAGTCTTATTCAGTTTCTTGAAATGCATTTTAAGTTTAAACAGTCATTTTCTTGAAACAAATGTTTTCATAAAATAAAATGAATTTTCTTGCAAAAATAAAGGTGAAATTTCTTTCTAAGGTTTACAAACAATAGGAAGAATGCAAACAGTTGCTCCAAGAACGGTTGAGACTCCGGGAACCTAGATTTCCCCATGAGGTCGCTTTGCGAACATCTCCCGATGACGGATCTTTACTTCAATTCATATTACTCACTTCGGACAGCGGACAACTGATAACGAGTTATTCCCAACAGAGTTCGAACTACAAGAAGAGGACATCTTCTGATCAACAAGAATTCAAGTCGCATCGTAGGATTTTACATCGGTGACAATTTTATTCACATTCACTTTACATTTTATCATTGTCATAATATTCATGCATACATTACATCATAACTGTATAGTCGAGTCAGGCTTTGATCATGTGAATGCCCGAGTCATTGAGGCATGAACTCAAGTTTCCCCTGCAAGATCCGGAGAAACTTTTTCCTTCGAGACGACAGTTCATACACAAGGATCTCCCTAAGCAAGTCAACAGATGGTAGTCTCCCTCAAAGAGATAGTTTGTTCACTTTTGGAGTTCCTCAGCCGAGATTCTCCCGCAAAGCGACATTCGACAGTTTTCTTCAGATAAGATAGTCTGTTTCGCATTTTGGAATTCCCTACAGGGTCGATGAGCGGTTCTCTTCTCTAAGAAATATGGATTCCTCGACATAATTGACAAGCGGTAGTTTTTCCTCCTGGAAAACAGTTTGGTATTTCCCCAACAGGGTCAAGAGATGCCACTTTTTCGTCAAAGAAAAAATTCAGAATCTCCCAGCAGATTGACAAATGATTCCCCAGCGGAGTCAGTGAATGGTAGTCTTCGTCCAGAAGATAGTTCAGATTCCCCAGCGAAGTTAGTGAATGGAAGTCTCTTTCAGCAAAAGACAGTTCACTTACTTTTTTGAGTAAAAAATAACGAATGGCAGCCTTCTTCATGAAGACAGTTTGTTTCGCTTAAAGATTTCACAACAAAGTCAGCAAATGGCAGTCTCTTTCAGCAGAAGACAGTTTGCTCACTTTCTTTCACAACAAAGTCAGCAAATGGCAGTCTCTTTCAGCAGAAGACAGTTTGCTCACTTTCTTTCACAACAAAGTCAGCAAATGGCAGTCTCTTTCAGCAGAAGACAGTTTGCTCACTTTCTTTCACGGTAGGGTCAACAAATGGCAGTCTCTCCTAGTAGAAGACAATTTGTTCCCCTAGCAATCAACAAATGGCAGTCTTTCCCCAAGGAAAGACAGTTTGTGTATTAAATGCTCAAGAGATCGACAAATGGCAGTTTCTTCAAACAGTTTGTCTGTTTCTGGGATGTTTAGTTCCCCACAGAGTCGATGAATGGCAATTTTCCTCTTAGGAAAACAGTTTGTTGATTCCCCGGTATTAGTCGACGAATGGCAGTTTTCACCCCGAAAACAGTTCGTCCGCCTTCAAACAAAGTCATTAGCCCCTCAAAAGATCATGAGGCCATATGACATTCTTTCAAAGACGTCAAGTCAAAAGGGAAGATGGTGAAGTTTCTCTACTGCCGTCAAATGGTATCTTACCTCCAAGTGCTGGTAAGAAGTTTGACGAGGAAACAAACCTTTGAAGTTTCTTTACTACCATCAAATGGCATCTCATCTCCAAGTGCTGATGATAAGTTTGATGAGGAAACAAACCTTTGAAGTTTCTCTACTGCCGTCAAATGGTATCTTACCTCCAAGTGCTGGTAAGAAGTTTGACGAGGAAACAAACCATTGAAGTTTCTCTACTACCATCAAATGGCGTCTCATCTCCAAGTGCTGATGAGAAGTTTGATGAGGAAACAAACCTTTGAAGTTTCTTTACTGCCATCAAATGGCGTCTCATCTCCAAGTGCTGATGAGAAGTTTGATGAGGAAACAAACCTTTGAAGTTTCTCTACTGCCGTCAAATGGTATCTTACCTCCAAGTGCTGGTAAGAAGTTTGACGAGGAAACAAACCTTTGAAGTTTCTTTACTACCATCAAAGGGCGTCTCATCTCCAAGTGCTGATGAGAAGTTTGATGAGGAAACAAACCTTTGGAATTTTCTCTTTATCTGAGATATTGTCCAAACACAACTGAGGCCAGTTTCGAGATATGGACATCCGAAACAAGGAGGAGGTTGTTTGCCTTTTTCTAAGTATCAACACTTAAGTTAAAGAAGATGGATTGCGCATCCTACATTGCCATCCATTCACCAGAATCCACATCAAGCCTTTCTGCAGGAGTTTGTCTCCTCATCCCCCGCCAAGTGCGACAACGGGATCAAATCATGCAAAGATTTTTTCATCTCAGGAGCGCCCAAAATTCGGGCATTCTTTGATATTTAAGTCTCTTTTACGCAGGAGAGATCGAGATCTCAATCTCTCTCCCTCCAGATAAAAGAAACTTAAATAGGGGCATCTGTCATACCCTAATTTTTGACCCCCCTGAGATGACATATCTTCAGGATTTTCATCAAGTCAAAGCAAGTACCCAGAGCAGTCTGACATTCAATCAAGGGTGTTCAAAGACAAGAAAACTTAGACAAAGGATCAATCAATAGAAGGATTAGTCTCTAATACAATCATAAGACTCAAGAGCTTCATTATTTCACCTATGATTGATTAGACACCCAGTCATCTGAGTACAGGTTTACTCAGGTCACCAGACTAGGGTTTTTTTTAGCCTATCAAGGACTAAAATCAGGGATCACCTTTGGGAAACCCTTAAAAGCCCTAGGGGATCATTCAAAGACATCAATCATCTTCAAATAGTTCATATGACAAGATCCACTGGACATCACACCACAATTCAAAGTCTACAGTCATCATTGTCATCTGGTCGACAATTAGGGTTTTTGACCTAATTCACCAGGATAGTTGACTTTTAATCAGGGCATGGATTCAAAACTCAAGACATGATTCAAGAACCTCTACTACCTCAATATAATCCATTTACATCACTCATTTGAGGAGAAGAGCTTGATTCTACACAAAAGTCCAAAATCTCACCTTATCAGGAAAAAGTCAACTGTATGAGTTCACCTTTGACTTTTGAGATTTTTGGTCAAACCATGACTTTCAAGGATCAATATCATCAATATATGGATATTAAAGTCATTTTACCAAAGAAATTCAAAAAGAATCTTCAAGGAGCAAAAAGTCGGGAATTAGGGTTTTTAAAGGCATGGTGAGAACTCAAAATTTCACCTACACAACTCAAAAAACTTCCAACATGAAAGTTGTAGATCTTGCAAAATAAAACAACATCTTACAAAGGAACTTTTTTCAAAAGATCAATCATTTAAGAGTTTTGGAAATTTTGGAGTTTTAGGTCATAAACACTTAGAAATTTTTCTGTGTTTTAACCTAGTTTTCTTCCATCTTTGGCCTCATTTTTCACAAATTTGCCAAAGGATTCTGAAGAAACTCCAAACTAATGATTTGAAGTAGATGCTTAGGGCTTTCCAAATTGTGTTCAACCTTCTCCAAATTCATTTTGAGCTAAGAGTTATGCTTGTTCAAAGTTGGCCTCATGAAGTGAAATTATAGGTCATGCATCATTTTTGAACTTTGAAATTTTGTGCACATGACCTCACTTATGGATGCTACACGACCCATAACACATCTGAAAACATGCCATGCATTCATTTTCACCATGCCATGATAATTGAAGAAGATTCCTAAAACAAGAACATGTGATTATGTAATGATTACATTTGTGAATTTATGGCAAATTGATGAATCACCCAAGGAATCTTCTCACCAACCAATTAGAGCTCACTTTGCATCTGAAATGTTCCCTAAGATCAGATAGAATCAATGGATAGGGGAAGCTAGCCCGAAAATGCATCATTGCATTTAGGATCTTTTCAAAATTTCTTCTTGGCTAAGAAACCAAACTTCTTTCATTAAGCAAGCTCACCACAGCCAATTGATCTGCATTCATTTGCCTATAAATAGGAGGGCATACTTCAGTAGAAAAACACACAAAAGCAACCATATTCCTTGCTTTCTCTTTCTCTTCTCATGCTTATTGTTTTTCAAAGTTCTTTGGCAAGAAGAATCGTTTTCTTCAAACCAGAGCTTATCTTTGGAAAGTAAGCATTCTAACATCTCAAGGGAGGTCATTTGAGGTGATCCAAGCACCTGGATCACTTCTGTAAGTGGAGGAACACCATTGTTGCTCTCACTTTGGAGCTGTTGCAGTTGAAGGTCCATAGAGCAATTCAGAAGGTGTCCAACAAAGCCAAGCATCCAAGCACGTTCCATAGGAGGTAGTGAAGCTGTTCAGATGGCTGCAGCTCATCTGTAACTCAAGAATCATCACTCTCCATGTTCACTTGAAGCTCAAATCGAGGGAGGTCCATAGAACAATTCAGGAGGATTGAGGTTACAACAAGCATTCAGTTAGCATCACTGAGTCACAAGGAAGCTTTTGGGACCATTCATACAAGCCCAGTTGCTCTCTATCATCCTCACGACCTCCATTTTCAGAGGTAAGTTTCTGAACTCCACCTCTTTAATTTAAGCACTCTTTATGATATAGCTCGATTCTATATTGTTCAGCATCATCAGAGGATTCAAAACCCTCTATCATCATTCATTTATCTTTCTGTATAGCCATTTAATTTGATTTTTAAATTTTAGGGTTCTTCACAATTTCTGGTAAATTAGTTAGATGTAGTTAATATAAATCTATGTTCGTTACATATTTAAAATCGTGAGTGAATTTAGAACAAGTTTCATCTTTACATCTTCGCAAATGGTTGAGAAATGAGCAAGTTCACAAATTCAAAATTTGAGTGCTTGAGGAAGAAGACGACCATGGCTGTGGCGCGCAAATTTCAAATCTCTGGTCAAAGTTTATTTTATTTTTAATGGTAGGCGTTTTCTAAACGAATGAATAAACTTGCCCTAGTGGCCACACATGCGCTCTTAGTCTCCTCATGCCCAAAGTCTGGGGTTCGAATCCCCCTCGCCCCAGACTTTTTTGTTTCTTTTATTTTTCCATGAATTAACACTTGTCTGAAAATATAATGAATTGGGTGCGTGTCTTAAACACCAAGCGCGCCTTGGCCCAGTGGTATTATTTTGAGTATGTGACCTAGAGGGCGTGGGTTCAAATCCTCCAAGGGCCAAAACTATGTTTTTAACACACAATTTCTTTTATTTCCTCACAAACTTCACACCAATAATTCACCTATCAAATTAAATCATTTTCACTCCATTTTTCACACACTTATTATTTAATATACTTATTTTATGAATAATCAAAAAAATCATAAAAATATTATTTATTTCATGTATTTTCATTAGGTTTAAAATAGTATGTTTTTAAGTGTTTTCTTAAATACTTTAAATATATATTGTCATTTTATTTTAACCTAATTATTTTGTGAATAAGTTTATGATAAAACCCTAATTTTTTAGGTCTTAATTAGGCATAGATCTTTATTCTTTACCTTAATTAAGTTGACTTTTGTCAATTTTCAAAGCTGTTATCAGTCTCCGATTAAACGGATGATTAAGGTTTTCAAACAACAAAACCTTATATCATTTCAAATCATTTTCAGATTGCTTTTGTAACCAGTACTGTAAAGTACTGGGCCTCTAATAGAGTGTAAGTCCCAAACACCTTCTCTTCTTAGCTTGTTTTCAAAACTGTATTTTCAAAATCTTCTTTCTGTTTTCAAAACATTCTTCTGGTATTTGAAGGGCATTATTCCCGGTGAAACTCTTCAGATACCTATGTGACCTTTGTCCATCTTCACTTCTTCTGTTTTCAAAAAAACCTTAACTGTTTATCATAAATATTCAATTGTCATCAATAAAACAACAACAAAAATTGTTGGTAAGGCTCTGTACATACTTCTTCAAAGGCCTCCACTCCATCCAGGTTAGGCTTTACAAGCTTTCAATTTACAGTCTTTATTTAAATTATTGTCAAATATAAATTGTGCATATATATTAGTTTAGAACTATGTTTGAGTGTAAACCCTAGGACAGTTAAACTATCTATATATATTATAGGAATATGGCCTAGGATTGAGAATGTCTTCCTGGTGAAGGCTCTTTCCTAATTAGAGACTTGTAGTTCAAACCCCCAAGATGAATTATTCCCGGTGAAACATCTTGGCAAAAACCTTAGAATCCAAAAATAGGACACATCCACCCAAAGAGGAATTATTCCCAGTGAAACCTCTTACCCATTTGCTTAGAGCCAAAATAAGTTCAAAACTACATAGCTTTCTCTTGTGCTATAACAAGGACCCTCGATGACCCTCGATTAGCCTCCTCTTGGGCTTTGTACAAGGACCCATAGGCTTCTTAAAAGCATTTCCAGCTTCCTCTTGAGCTTGTATACAAGGACCCATCAGGTTTCTTATAAACATAGGAACAGGTCTTTAATTACCTTTTAGCCTACCCTGGTGGGTTTCTTCCATTCTTTAAACCAGACTTTAAACAAGCTAAGTTTGTCTCAATTTTACATTGAGTACACTTTTTGGAATGAGAGACATGGACAGTCTCTGTCACCCTTATCTTCATCAATCTTCCTTAGTAGAGTCTAGGATCCATGTTTGTTTCTCCTCAGCATGAGTCAGCCTTCATCTTGGGCTTTAAACAAGTCTCCACAAGATAATCTTTCTGCCACTCATTTCAACAAAAACCCCTGGAAAGGGTTAGCCTCCAAAATCAATCCTTCATTTCAACAAAAACCCCTGGAAAGGGTTAGCCTCCAACACATTCTTTCATTTTAACAAAAATCCCTGGAAAGGGTTAGCCTCCAAAATCAATCTGTCATTTCAATAAAAACCCCTGGAAAGGGTTAGCCTCCAACATCATTCTTTCATTTCAACAACATCAGTCTTTCAAAACCAAAGATTCCTTCTCTTAGGAGATAATTTCCCCAAAAGAGTCAAAAACCCCTGGAAAGGGTTAGCTTCCAAAAAACATGATAAAATCAGTATTTTAACAGACAAATTCACCAGCTGAATAAAAATCCCTGGAAAGGGTTAGCTTCCAAAGAAAAACAGTCTTTTAATAAATAAAATCTCCTCAGTAGAGTCAAAAAATCAACAAAAAACAGTTAGCCTCAACCTTGGGCTTCATACAAGGCACCAAACAATAAAACTCTCCTGTCAAGAGTCAGCCTCAACCTTAGGCATTGTACAAGGCAGATAATAGAGTCTCCCCAGTGAGTTCTTCATCATCCAGTAGCCACAACCTTGGGCTTTGTACAAGGCAGATTAAACCATATTTTCATGTGTCAAAGATTCCTAACACCTAGGATCTTTTCCTCATAGAGTCATCCATACTCAGTTTATTTAAGAGTCAGCCACAACCTTGGGCTTTGTACAAGGCAGAAAATAATGTTTTCCCTAGCTAGAGTCAGCCTCAATTCTGGGCTTTGTACAGAACACCAAATAAAAATCCATCAAATAAACACTCTCCAAATAGAGTCAGCCTTAATTCTGGGCTTTGTACAGAACACAAAAATACCCTGTAATTAATCCCCAGTGGAGTCATCTCCCAGAGTCAATGATTAATAATTAATTAACCAATCAAAAAGCCTCAAGCTTGGGCCTCATGCAAGCCAGCTAAAGTCAAATCTTTCATACAGTAGATAGACATAGCTTATCTCTCTAGAGAGATATTTTTACTACTCTACCACATTCAAACAAACAAACATTTCAATTTCAATTACGATCAAAGTCTCCCATTTAGGACTCTGAAAGACATGCTCTGGCACATCCCCAGAATTGTACACTTTCCTTAATTTGGATGAGCATCTTTCTTTCATTTAAGAGGCATCTGACTGGCATACTTGCAAACACACAAGTAAGGTCCCCCTCTTGAATGAAATGAATCCAGTTATTCTGTCACTCTTTCAAAATGTTTATGGTAGAATAGTACAAATACCTCTCTGTAAAGATGATTTCATGTCTCTTTACTGTAAACAGAGATTTAATTCAAGCTTCAACCTTGAGCTTCAAACAAGGCACCAAAAACAATTAATTTCCCTAGTTAGTTCCCCGAACTACATTAAGCTCTGACTTCCACTAGGGATATGTAGGCATGAGGTTCACAAGGAATCTCAGCGAGCTAATAAAATACCAAAAATAGTCAGTTTGTCTATCTGTCTGTCTTTCTTTAATCAATTCAATTCCTTCTCCTAACACAAAGGAGAAACTTTCCCAATCATTAGCAATAAACACAATCACAATAACACAGAGAAGGTTCCTGTAGAGTACTACAAATATGTAGGGTGTTTAAACACTTCCCTATGTATAACCGACCCCCCGGACTCCTGAATTTCTAGTCTAGGTGAAATCCCCACACTTAGCAAACTCTTAGGGTTTAGTTGAGAACTTTTTTGTCCCTTTCCTACTCGTAGGACCAATAAGAAAGTTCGTGTGATATCGTAGGAAGAACTGAAATAAAATTCATCCCACCACGAGCGCATTCTCCTTCCAAATTTCGCGTGAAGGGTCTAGCGTGCCGTCCTCCCAAGTGAAACGGGGAGGTAAAGAAAACGACACCACAGGGAGTGATGATGGCAGTCTGTTTCCATGGTAGACCAGTAATAACCTGCTCTCAGGATATTTTTAGCCATTGTATGTCCACTGGAATGAGTACCGAAGGCACCATTGTGTATTTCTTTCATGATCTGTTCTGCTTCCTTCTTGTTTACACAGCTGTCGCGGATCAAAAAATGATCGCCACGAAATTTGAACAAACAGAGTCGCCACCAAATTTTATTTATTCCAATGGGAATGGGAAAATATTGATAAAACCCACAAATGAAATGGATAAAGATGGTCTTCGCAACCGAATTCGGGTTCGGGAGTCGGTTAAGCAAGGGGAAGGTATTAGCACCCCTTACCTCCATCGTACTCGATGGGACCCATTTAGTTGTTTCGCAATCGAGTGTTAGCTTAAGTCTACGTTTATTAAATGAAGAGAAAGAACATATTTTTTGGTTTTTTAATTATGGAGGAAAAAGAAAAGATTTTTTATTATTATGCTCGCCAAGATGTTTGAGTCTTGTGCCTACGTATTCCCAATGGGGAAAGTCAGAGCAATCGTAGTTCGAGGCTAAGAAATTATATATTTTATTAGTGTGCTCGTCAAGACATTTGAGTCTCGTGCCTACATATCTTCAATGGAAGAATCAGAGCGATTGTAGTTCGGAAGGAACTACGAGTTTGTTGATTGATTTTAGGATGGATGATTGTGGACGTTTAGTAAAGTGTTTGAGCATAGGTGTTCACCTAGCGCGTCCTTTACCCAAGGTATTCAACAGGAGCGAGTCCCATTGTCACTTGTTGTCCAAGTTTGGATTAATCTATTTTGATTCAAGGGATCAAGGTATTTAAGAGGTGTTCACCCCTTGTCACTTGATCTCTTGGTTTGATTAAGAAAAGAACTTTTAATGCTTAATTCAAAGGATCGAAGGTATTCAAGAGGTGTTCACCCCTTGTCACTTAATCACTTTGATTTAATTAAGAAGGAATTTTTTATGTTTGATTCAAAGGATCAAAGGTATTCAAGAGGTGTTCACCCCTTGTCACTTAATCACTTTGATTTAATTTTAAGGTTCGATTCAAAGGATCAAAGGTATTCAAGAGGTGTGCACCCCTTGTCACTTAATCACTTTGATTTAATGTTTGATTCAAAGGATCGAAGGTATTCAAGAGGTGTGCACCCCTTGTCACTTAATCACTTTGATTTAATTAAGAAAGAAGATTCAAAGGATCAAAGGTATTCAAGAGGTGTTCACCCCTTGTCACTTAATCACTTTGACTTGATTAAGAAAAAAATTATAATGTTAACAACTTGACGTTGGATCAAGCGTTTTAGGGTTTATGAAATGAGTCTAATCGCACTTGGACGGAGAAGACAAACTTTGAAATGAGATTCACACTTGGGTGAAATTTGCACTTGGGCAATGAAAAGACTTTGCGCGTGGGTGAAAAATAAAATAATGAATTTGAATTGTTTTTGGAGTTTTTTTGTGAGAAGATAAAATAGACTCGACATTGGATCGAGTGTTTATCGAAGTAAAAATGTTTTTATTTTTATTTTTGACATATGTTCTAAGCATAATGGCATGTGAAATTAATAGTAATTCAACAACAAAAACTAATATAATAAATAAATAAAAGAGATAATGATATTTTTTATTTAAACATGGGGGTGCATAGAGATTAGGCACGTGGGCCTTGAGGGTCAGGCCCGGTCACATTTTTATGATAGACCAAAATTGAACTAACAAGAAAGGGACCCGTTTGGGCCTTAAGGTCCAGCCCAAATGAAGGAAGACTAAAAAAAACCTAGATGGACCAGGTACCAGCCGTTTCGGCTTGTTCAACAGATATCCTTCACTATTCTTTTCAGAAAAAAAACTAGTTAAGAGAGATGAGAAAATAACGCTCTCACTCCATCTCTCACGTTCTCGATTCGCTCACGATGTGTTTCTCTCTCGGTTCCATTCCTCTCTCATTCTCGGTTAATGAACAACAAAACAACAGCAAGTTGAAAGCCTCACCTCTCTCTCGCTCGATCTCTCTCGATGTTCATCGCACAAATATCGAACAAATATCAATCAACAAGAACCCTAATCCCATTCAAACCCTATAACCACAATGATTTCACTATGATTTCATGGTTTACAGATCACAAATGGAAACAATATGAAATAAACTGGAAGAGAGAAAGAAATGAGTGAACGCATCAGCGACAACTCAGGTACCGTTTTTCTATTCTTTTCTCCGCTCCGAACTCGGCTCCTTCTTCTTTCTGGAAATCGACTGTGGTTCTTACGCTGCTATTCTGAATTTTGGCGTGTGAATGAAAGCTTTACGATGGTGGTTGGTTTTGGTGAGAAGTTTGAGGTTACTATGTGTGCGTGAGGTTTAGTATTTGTGAGCCTGCGTGTTGAATGATGTGGGCTGGGGTTGAGTGAAGGTAAGTGTATGAGTGTTTGAATGTGGTGAGATGAGGTTGATGTGTGGTTTGTATGAGTGAAGCTGTTTGAAGGTTTGTGAGGGAGTTGAAGAGGTTTCTGAGTATGAAGGTTTGTTAGTGAATTCGTTTGAGGGAATGATTTGGCAGAGGTTTTGTATGTTATCGTTGGTTCCCCCTGTTGCTGAAGAATGAGGCTCTTTATATAGGGAGGAGATTAGGGTTTTTGATGAGACTTTGAGGGGGGAAACTTGTTGAATTTGAACACTTTTGATGCTCTGTTGTGTTGCTTTTTGATGCAGGTTTGTAATTGTCTATTTTGGTGCAATGTTTTGACCGTTTATGATACAGCAAGGGCAGAGGTGGAGCAGCATTTTGGACCACATGGGACAACATGGTTTTTTTGTTTTATGCTGATGATGATAGTGATGCCTTGCGGATCTGGAAGAAACAAGAACAACAACCTCTCTTTTTTTGGTTGTTGTTTGTCTTAATGGGCTTATGGTTATGTAATGGACCTCATGGACTTTGTAACAATGCTATAAAAAGAATTTAATGCATATAATACAATATGAATTTTATAATTTCCATTTTAATTTTAATCTAAATTGATAATAACTAAATAATAATTTAATTATTAAATCAATCTAAATAAAAATTTCAAAAAGGAAAATGCAAGATTTAATTTATTAATTGGTGAATAAAATGCAAATGATAAAATTTGAACTCAAGATGCAAAATTTAATGAAAATATGCAAAACTTAAAATGATTTACTAATTGAAATGATGAGAAATTAAATTGCAAATTTCATGCTGATTTGAATTGCAATGTGTGAAGTTGAAAATTATTCTAGATGTAGATGAATTGATCGATGTTAATGCAAACGAATTAAATGAAAAACTTAGGTCAAAATTTAGGGTATGACAGATGCCCCTATTTAATTATCTTTAGCCAGATATCTCGAATGACTTTAGTCTTCGTGATATCAATGGCGGAAGAGAATTAAATACCGAAAGACCTAAATTTTGCCCTTTGATGCAATGAGATGTTATGAATGTATGAATTCTTGTTGAGTATATGAAAAAGGAACGTAAACTGCGGGGATTCGAAATAATTGGTCAAGGAGTTCCAATGAGAATTCTTGCTGGGGAAATGCAATGGCACCAAAAATCGTTCTCAACCAATGAGTTGATTTGATTAAAACAAGGAAACAAACAACATCAACCAACGAGTTAATGAAGGTAAACAGCAATTCATTATCAACCAATGAGTTGAAAAAGGACAAAACTAAAACCAATCACTAAGCTGATGAAAGTCGACACATCGTTCTCAACCAATGAGTCGAGTACGATTAAAACCGGGAACGCCATCATCAACCAACGGGTTAATGAAGGTAAACAACAATTCGTTATCAACCAATGAGTTGATTAAAACAAGGGAACAACCAACATCGACCAATGAGCTAATGTAGGTAAACAACAATTCATTATCAACCAATGAGTTGAAAAAGGACAAAACTAACATCAACCATTAAGCTGATGAAAGTCGACACATCGTTCTCAACCAATGAGTCGAGTACGATTAAAACAAGAAACACCAACATCAACCGACGAGTTAATGAAGGTTAACAACAATTCGTTATCAACCAATGAGTTGATTAAAACAAGGAAACAACCAACATCGACCAATGAGCTAATGTAGGTAAACAACAATTCATTATCAACCAATGAGTTGAAAAAGGACAAAACTAACATCAACCATTAAGCTGATGAAATTCGACACATCGTTCTCAACCAATGAGTCGAGTACGATTAAAACAAGAAACGCCAACATCAACCGACGAGTTAATGAAGGTAAACAACAATTCGTTATCAACCAATGAGTTGATTAAAACAAGGAAACAACCAACATCGACCAATGAGCTAATGTAGGTAAACAACAATTCGTTATCAACCAATGAGTTGAAAAAAGACATAACTAACATCAACCACTAAGTTAATGTAAGTAAACAACAATTCGTTATCAACCAATGAGTTGATTAAAACAAGAAAACAACCAACATTAACCAATGAGCTAATGTAGGTAAACAACAATTCGTTATCAACCAATGAGTTGATTTTAAAAGATATAACTGACATCAACCAATGAGCTGAAGAAAGTCGACACGTCGTCCACAACCAATGAGTTGAGTGCGATCAGAACAGAAATAAAGTTGCCATCAACCAATGAGCTGACGAGGGTACGAAGAAATTGATTTCAACCCATGAGTTGACTTATATTAACCAAAAAAAATAAGACTGAAATTTCAACCAATGAGTTGAGGAGGTAAATGATAAATTTCAACCAATGGGTCGACAACAAGAGAAAGATTATTCTCAACCAATGGGTTGATTCGATTAACAAGAAAATTGGTGATTGATTTCAACCAATGGGTTGACTCAAGTTAATAGGAAGATAATGATCTCCTATGCATGCTTTGTGCTGATGCATGAGACATTTTTGTTTTTTTCTTTTGTGCAAATTGATGCACATGTAATGATGTATGATGATTGATCAATACAAGTAATGAATTTACTGGAACGTGTGCCAATGGGCAATGAATATTTGGGTATCCATGGTGGACCAAGCTTAGTTTTCAATGGAAAAGACCGAGCAAGATTGAATTTTTGATTTGTATGTTGTGGGAGATCGCCCCATGAATGATATGCATGATTGATGAATGCATGCTATGAATGAAATTTATGGTTTGAAATATTTGAAGAGATGCCCCAGTGAAGGGCAATGATTTTTTTGTGAGATGGAAAAGGTCTTGTGTAGGAGGTTTGTACAAGCATAATTCTCGACACTGATTTTGAATTTGAGTACTGCTTGATATGGCGTAGTCTGCTTGGACTGCTTGAAGGAAAGGTCTTGGCCTTGATTTGCCCCAGAATGTTGATTCTATGGAGAAATTTGCTTCAACAAAGTTTTGGATTCAAACTGATGATCCTAAGATGACATGCCCCATTCCTTGGGAACTTTGAAATGAATTGCCCCAGTGAAGGGCTCGTGAAGTGATGCAACCTTGATGGTTCCACTATAGGATCTTCAAATGATTTCCATTTTTGGAACTTCCTTGATGGAAAGTGCTGATTTGCAGATGAAACTATTCAATTCAAAATGGTAATTTTAATGCGACGTGCATGCAAGTTTTGAAAACAAATCAATTATTGAAATGAAATGGTGGTATTCGATGAATAAATCCTGATGAGGATGAAAGTTTGAAATTCAAGATGTGAAAGATGATGTGATAGCGTAGTATCGAAACAAATTATTAGCAAACATTTAGGAGTCGGGTTAACGCAACCTTACTTTAGTATGCTTTCAAAATAAACCTTGCTTCAATTAGGACTTTTGAAGGTTGTAACTTGGTCAGGTTCATGGTTTAAGAAACAAAGGATATAAGCTCAAATTTTAATTTTAACCCACCCATTCTTCATGATATTCTTCAGTCCTAAGTTCAGTTAGCTGATTCATGTATTCAATTTCCAAGAGGAGTTACGAACGATGCTTGAGAACCAATGGATTCTAAGGTGGCAGTCACCTATTCTTCTTTGGAAGTCACACAAGTTTGTTCTTGCTTTTCTTTTGACTATGATCTTTTGATCTCTTTTTATTTTGACTTTTGTATCCCTAATTTTTGCCTAAGTCTCCTTTTTAGGTTTTGACTTAGCGGGTTTTTCTTTGATTTTGTTTTTTTTTGGGAACAACTTGTGTAACTCTTGTTCAATAATATGAGAATTTGAGAGTTGTGACTTCCATATTGAGGGTTCAAGAGAAACAACTATTGTAGGTTTTGAATTTTCACTACTTCTTCGACATTGTGTACGAAGAAAGGATGCGGTTGAACCTTTGGTCGGGAATGGTTCCCATGAAATGATTCTCTTGAAAATCGGATGCATTAGTCATTTTGACTGAACAACTACCCTGCCCCAGGTTTTGATTAAGGGTTCAAATTTCGTGCAGAAAGAAAAACACCTACTTCTAAGGCTCAAAGGGGGTAACGAGGGATTATCATCCTTATATCTCCAGTGTTTGGGGATTTGAAAGAATGCCTGTACATCATCAACAAAGTTTTATTTGAAAGCACACTGATGCAAATTGGGTATTTCATTTATCGTCATTCTCCCTCTAATCTTGTTTACAAAAGCTAATAAAGGAAACGAAGTGGAAAAAGCACAATTTTTTTTGAATTTTTGATTTTGTGTAAGTGGCAAGAAAATAAAGCAAGAGAAACATGTTATGATTGATTCAAAACAAATGCAGTGCTCATTTCATTAAGATTACGATTAAGGATGACAAAATTCAAATGCAATATAGCACAATCCAAACAAGGACGAGCTTTCTCGTCTGACAATTGGCTTTAGGCATGTTCCCTGTGTCTTGGCACCTTTCAGGGCATGGGGTTGTTAACCACATAGTGTGTCGAGGCTGAACCTTCTTGGTTTTTAATGCTTTGAAGCATTTCCATGATATTGACCACAGATCTTCTGAATTCATTTCTCGTTTCTTTAGAGTTCACTTAACATCTTCAGAGACATGCTTTAAGTCCAATACAGTGTCGGGTAATCAAACTTGCCTTGTGAATTTTGTTGGAGGATGAAAGGCATAAATACTGGATTTTGGGAAATGCATGTTTAATGAATGCAAATGCATGATGATTGTTTATGCAAGAGTGATTCTTATGAGATGTAATGACATACACACATTATGAAATGCAATACAATGCTATAAAATAGATGGATGTAATATGGAAAAACACAACCTAATGAGGAAGGCTCCTTATGATGGGATAGTTCTAAGTTCTTTACCAAAAGATCCCCTCACATGATGGCTCTAAGGTTTTTGATAGTAGAGATGTCTACATCACCATAGATGGAACGGGTTCTAAAGGTCCTTGGAGTTAACGACGAAATCAGATTTTCGTCATGCGATGGGCTAGCCATCTTATGACAAATTTCATGAATAAGTCTCCTCCAAGTGGGGTTTTCGTATTAGCCATTCAAGGTGTTCACCTTGGGGACTAACACTACACAACCACCTCCTAACTTATGTTTTTCTCTTGTTTTTCCAAGCTCGGGTTGAGAGCTTCGCTCAGAAAGTAATACTCCCAAATCCCACAAGTGAATAAGCAAGATAAAGGAAATATATACATGAAATAAGAAAAGTAGACAAAGCTAACAAATGAAATAAACAACAACTAAATTAGGGTGGACATACCTTATTCCCCAGCAGAGTCGCCAGCTGTCGCGGATCAAAAAATGATCGCCACGAAATTTGAACAAACAGAGTCGCCACCAAATTTTATTTATTCCAATGGGAATGGGAAAATATTGATAAAACCCACAAATGAAATGGATAAAGATGGTCTTCGCAACCGAATTCGGGTTCGGGAGTCGGTTAAGCAAGGGGAAGGTATTAGCACCCCTTACCTCCATCGTACTCGATGGGACCCATTTAGTTGTTTCGCAATCGAGTGTTAGCTTAAGTCTACGTTTATTAAATGAAGAGAAAGAACATATTTTTTGGTTTTTTAATTATGGAGGAAAAAGAAAAGATTTTTTATTATTATGCTCGCCAAGACGTTTGAGTCTTGTGCCTACGTATTCCCAATGGGGAAAGTCAGAGCAATCGTAGTTCGAGGCTAAGAAATTATATATTTTATTAGTGTGCTCGTCAAGATATTTGAGTCTCGTGCCTACATATCTTCATTGGAAGAATCAGAGCGATTGTAGTTCGGAAGGAACTACGAGTTTGTTGATTGATTTTAGGATGGATGATTGTGGACGTTTAGTAAAGTGTTTGAGCATAGGTGTTCACCTAGCGCGTCCTTTACCCAAGGTATTCAACAGGAGCGAGTCCCATTGTCACTTGTTGTCCAAGTTTGGATTAATCTATTTTGATTCAAGGGATCAAGGTATTTAAGAGGTGTTCACCCCTTGTCACTTGATCTCTTGGTTTGATTAAGAAAAGAACTTTTAATGCTTAATTCAAAGGATCGAAGGTATTCAAGAGGTGTTCACCCCTTGTCACTTAATCACTTTGATTTAATTAAGAAGGAATTTTTTATGTTTGATTCAAAGGATCAAAGGTATTCAAGAGGTGTTCACCCCTTGTCACTTAATCACTTTGATTTAATTTTAAGGTTCGATTCAAAGGATCAAAGGTATTCAAGAGGTGTGCACCCCTTGTCACTTAATCACTTTGATTTAATGTTTGATTCAAAGGATCGAAGGTATTCAAGAGGTGTGCACCCCTTGTCACTTAATCACTTTGATTTAATTAAGAAAGAAGATTCAAAGGATCAAAGGTATTCAAGAGGTGTTCACCCCTTGTCACTTAATCACTTTGACTTGATTAAGAAAAAAATTATAATGTTAACAACTTGACGTTGGATCAAGCGTTTTAGGGTTTATGAAATGAGTCTAATCGCACTTGGACGGAGAAGACAAACTTTGAAATGAGATTCACACTTGGGTGAAATTTGCACTTGGGCAATGAAAAGACTTTGCGCGTGGGTGAAAAATAAAATAATGAATTTGAATTGTTTTTGGAGTTTTTTTGTGAGAAGATAAAATAGACTCGACATTGGATCGAGTGTTTATCGAAGTAAAAATGTTTTTATTTTTATTTTTGACATATGTTCTAAGCATAATGGCATGTGAAATTAATAGTAATTCAACAACAAAAACTAATATAATAAATAAATAAAAGAGATAATGATATTTTTTATTTAAACATGGGGGTGCATAGAGATTAGGCACGTGGGCCTTGAGGGTCAGGCCCGGTCACATTTTTATGATAGACCAAAATTGAACTAACAAGAAAGGGACCCGTTTGGGCCTTAAGGTCCAGCCCAAATGAAGGAAGACTAAAAAAAACCTAGATGGACCAGGTACCAGCCGTTTCGGCTTGTTCAACAGATATCCTTCACTATTCTTTTCAGAAAAAAAACTAGTTAAGAGAGATGAGAAAATAACGCTCTCACTCCATCTCTCACGTTCTCGATTCGCTCACGATGTGTTTCTCTCTCGGTTCCATTCCTCTCTCATTCTCGGTTAATGAACAACAAAACAACAGCAAGTTGAAAGCCTCACCTCTCTCTCGCTCGATCTCTCTCGATGTTCATCGCACAAATATCGAACAAATATCAATCAACAAGAACCCTAATCCCATTCAAACCCTATAACCACAATGATTTCACTATGATTTCATGGTTTACAGATCACAAATGGAAACAATATGAAATAAACTGGAAGAGAGAAAGAAATGAGTGAACGCATCAGCGACAACTCAGGTACCGTTTTTCTATTCTTTTCTCCGCTCCGAACTCGGCTCCTTCTTCTTTCTGGAAATCGACTGTGGTTCTTACGCTGCTATTCTGAATTTTGGCGTGTGAATGAAAGCTTTACGATGGTGGTTGGTTTTGGTGAGAAGTTTGAGGTTACTATGTGTGCGTGAGGTTTAGTATTTGTGAGCCTGCGTGTTGAATGATGTGGGCTGGGGTTGAGTGAAGGTAAGTGTATGAGTGTTTGAATGTGGTGAGATGAGGTTGATGTGTGGTTTGTATGAGTGAAGCTGTTTGAAGGTTTGTGAGGGAGTTGAAGAGGTTTCTGAGTATGAAGGTTTGTTAGTGAATTCGTTTGAGGGAATGATTTGGCAGAGGTTTTGTATTTTATCGTTGGTTCCCCCTGTTGCTGAAGAATGAGGCTCTTTATATAGGGAGGAGATTAGGGTTTTTGATGAGACTTTGAGGGGGGAAACTTGTTGAATTTGAACACTTTTGATGCTCTGTTGTGTTGCTTTTTGATGCAGGTTTGTAATTGTCTATTTTGGTGCAATGTTTTGACCGTTTATGATACAGCAAGGGCAGAGGTGGAGCAGCATTTTGGACCACATGGGACAACATGGTTTTTTTGTTTTATGCTGATGATGATAGTGATGCCTTGCGGATCTGGAAGAAACAAGAACAACAACCTCTCTTTTTTTGGTTGTTGTTTGTCTTAATGGGCTTATGGTTATGTAATGGACCTCATGGACTTTGTAACAATGCTATAAAAAGAATTTAATGCATATAATACAATATGAATTTTATAATTTCCATTTTAATTTTAATCTAAATTGATAATAACTAAATAATAATTTAATTATTAAATCAATCTAAATAAAAATTTCAAAAAGGAAAATGCAAGATTTAATTTATTAATTGGTGAATAAAATGCAAATGATAAAATTTGAACTCAAGATGCAAAATTTAATGAAAATATGCAAAACTTAAAATGATTTACTAATTGAAATGATGAGAAATTAAATTGCAAATTTCATGCTGATTTGAATTGCAATGTGTGAAGTTGAAACTTATTCTAGATGTAGATGAATTGATCGATGTTAATGCAAACGAATTAAATGAAAAACTTAGGTCAAAATTTAGGGTATGACAACAGCGAAGTAAAGTCGAGTCATGGTTGCGTTTGTATAAGGTTCCATTGCTTAGAAAGAATTTGGCAGCAAATCTCCTTAGAAACTTTCTGTCGTTAATGGATGCCCCTTCAGGGTACTCCTGAGCTTCGAGATATCTTTTTACTTCATGGAACCATGGTTTTTCCTCTGTTCCCTCGGTATTGATCTCATTGCAATAGGATGGTTCATCTTGCCTGTAAATGGTGATCATAGGCGCCTCGTTGTCCCACCTGACTTTGAACATGGATGACATGGTAGCTAAAGCATCAGCTAGTTGATTTTCCTCGCGTGGGATGTGTTCGAAAGTGATTTCTTCGAAGTAAGGAATCAAACTCAGCACATATTCTTTGTAAGGAATTAGATTCGGGTGCTTCGTGTCCCATTCCCCTTTGACTTGGTAGATTACCAAGGCCGAGTCTCCGTAGACTTCCAGGAATTTGATTCTTAGATCGATTGCAGCTTTAAGACCCAGAATACATGCTTCGTATTCGGCTATATTGTTAGTGCAATTGAAGCATAACCTGGCAGTGAATGGTGTATGACCTCCTGCGGGGGAAATGATCACAGCTCCGATGCCATTGCCAAGTGCATTAGAAGCTCCGTCAAAAACCATAGTCCACCGGGATCCTGGCTCGGGTCCTTCTTCTGGTCCTGGTTGTTTGTAGTCATTGACTAGCATAATGTCTTCGTCTGGGAAGTCAAAGTTCAATGCTTGATAATTACCCACTACTTGATGAGCCAGATGATCAGCTACCACACTTCCTTTGATTGCTTTTTGTGAAGTGTATTGAATGTCATATTCTGTTAAGATCATTTGCCATCTCGCTATTCTTCCAGAGAGAGCAGGTTTTTCGAACATGTATTTGATGGGATCCATCTTGGAGATTAGGAAAGTGGTGTGATTTAGCATGTATTGTCTTAGTCGGCGAGCCGCCCAAGCTAAGGCACAACAAGTTTTTTCCAGTAGTGAGTATCTTGTTTCACAATCGGTAAACTTTTTGCTAAGATAGTAGATTGCGTGCTCCTTTCGGTCGGATTCGTCATGTTGTCCTAGTACACACCCCATTGAGTCTTCTAACACAGTTAGGTACATTATCAGAGGTCTGCCTTCCACAGGTGGCAACAAGATTGGAGGTTTCTGGAGATATTCTTTGATTTTGTCAAAGGCTAACTGGCATTTGTCATTCCACCTTTCCACTTGATCTTTCTTCAACAGTTTGAAGATCGGCACACAAGTAGTAGTCATGTGGGCAATAAATCGGGCGATGTAATTTAGACGTCCCAAGAATCCTCTGACTTGTTTCTCGGTACGAGGTATAGGCATTTCTTGAATGGCTTTAACCTTGGCGGGATCAACCTCAATACCTTTGCTGCTGACGATGAAACCTAAGAGTTTGCCGGATCTTACTCCAAAGGTACACTTATTTGGGTTCAGTCGCAACTTGTATTTCTTGAGTCTGTCAAACAACTTGTGTAAATGACCCAGATGTTCTTCCTCGGTGTTGGATTTTGCAATCATGTCATCGACATACACCTCTATTTCTTGATGAATCATATCATGAAATAGCGCTACCATTGCACGTTGATAGGTTGCTCCTGCGTTTTTCAGACCAAAGGGCATTACTTTGTAACAAAAGGTACCCCAGGGTGTTGTGAAGGTTGTTTTTTCCATGTCTTCGGGTGCCATCTTGATTTGATTGTACCCTGAGAATCCGTCCATAAAGGAGAATACCTTGCATTGTGCGGTATTGTCAACCAGTACATCGATGTGTGGTAAAGGGAAATCATCTTTGGGGCTTGCCCGGTGCAGATCTCTGTAGTCCATGCACATTCTGACTTTCCCGTCTTTTTTAGGTACAGGCACGATGTTAGCTATCCAAGGAGGATAACTTACAACTTTTAGGAATCCGGCATTGAACTGTTTTTCAACCTCGTCTTTGATCTTTTTTGACATATCAGGCCTACTCCTTCGTAGTTTCTGTTTGACTGGAATGCTACCTTCTTTGATTGGCAGGCGATGAACTACAATGTCCGTGTCAAGGCCTGGCATATCTTCATAGGACCAGGCGAATATCTCGACGTAGTCTCGCGGCATTTGAATCAGTCTTTGCTTGATGCTGTGTTCTAAATCAGCCCCTATTTTGACTTCTTTCTTTTCTTCGTTGCTGCCCAAGTTGATGACCTCAATTGGCTCCTCGTGAGGCTGTATGGCCTTGTCTTCTTGTTCTAGCAGCCTTGCAATTTCTCTTGGCACTTCACAATCTTCCTCACTTTCGTCCTCAGTTTGGTAGATCGGACTTTCAAAGTCATGACGGGCAATAGCAGAATCGTTGTTGACTGGATCCAGAGTGTATGTGAATCTGCATGTTAGTTATGTGAGTGTGTGTGAAGAAAAAACATAGCTATTTGAAAGCGAAGAAAGAAAGAAAAGGGATCACAAAATTTTAAATATGCAAGCGTCCCATGATTTTATTGAATGCACATGATCATGATATGATAAGCCCTTATAGAAGGGCCAGTGTGCTTTGGGCAAGGCACACGGCTTTCAGGCTCATGGTTCGATTGTTCAGGAACCATTTTTATCTTTGCACAATATACACAAAGAAAACAGGAAATGGCATTTACTCCTGGTCAAAGGAGATCACATCCTCAGCTTTCCAGTTGTTCAATCCACTGTTGTGAGCAGGGAGTATCCAGCTGTTCCAGTTGCAGTTGTCTTCTTCATCTTCCACAGCATTGATTTCATTAGTGGGAAAATGAGCCGGTGATCCTTCGGGATAAGTGATATACTCTGTTGGATACGAGAGCCCAGGCTGAGATATCTCTGCTGGCTGAGCAAGATGCTCAATAAGGCCGTCCCATGCAGTCGGGATGATGTTTTGAATACAGAATTGTACATCCTGGTGAGGGGTGTATGCTGACAGAAAGCAACCCTCGTTATTTGGTATTTCCCTAGCTTCTTCAAAAGTGAAATTGTCATCGTAATGTTCATCCCATCCAGTTGGGACAATGTCCTTCATAGCAATTTGTGAGCTCGGAGGAGCGGAATATTTCACCATATAGTCATATTTGCCGCTGGGTTCTCCTAGTGTGTCTCATACTTCTTTTGGTGGATTTTGATATTGCTCAGTGACGGGACTTGTGAAACTTTCGTCATTTTCAAATTGATCACCCCATCCAGTCGGGGCAATGTCTTCCATAGCAATATAAGAATTCTGAGGTGCGGTATACTGATAATTATACCCATCACTTGGTTCTCCCACAGCATCCACATTCCCATGGAAATGGGTGGAATCTCATCTGGATATGGCTGAATGATATGGTTCAAGAACACTCCTTCATCTTCAATAGCGTTTACTTCTTGGCTGACGAAGTGTGACATTAATCCTCCAGAACGAGGACCTTGATCATTCTTTTGATCTTCACTATCATAGCCCAGGCCTAGCTTGTCAGACTTGTAGGGTATATCGGGAAGCTGTCCCCATACTGTGCAATCACCCTGTTCAATCATGGCTTTGGCATCTTTGAGAGAAGCCATAGTTGTAGTTGGAGTAGCAGGAATATGCTTGGTGGTAGAGACATCTGGGGAGACCACCTCAAATGATTGGCATAGAGTTTCGATGAATTCGTCCTCCAACTCAACATATTTGGAATTGCTTAGGTGACTAACCACATATTCCTCTTCGCCATAGACTGTGACAATCTTTCCTTTTACTGGATATTTTAACTTCTGATGCAGGGTAGAAGTTACAGCGTTTGCCCCATGTATCCAAGGGCGTCCAAGTAAACAGGAGTAGGCTGGGTGAATTTCCATTACGTAAAAGATAGAATTGAAGATTTGAGAACCCACTCTGATTGGGAGATTCACTTTTCCGTATACCGTTCTTGTTGATCCATCAAAGGCTCTTACCACAACATCACTTGGTTGTAACACAATTCCTTCGAAGTCAAGCTTTTCTAGTACTGTTTTCGGTAACACGTTCAAAGAAGAATCGTTATCTACTAGCACATGAGATAGAGTGGTGCCATTACATTCAATGGAGATATGTAGGGCTTTGTTGTGATTTTTTCCAGCAGGGGTTAGATCCACATCAGAGAAACCGAGACCATTGTTCACGGTTAGATTGGCAACACAATTCTCAAATTGGTCGACTGAGATCTCTTGAGGCACATGCGCAGCTTTAAGGAACTTCATCAGAGCTTTGGCATGAGCTTCTGAATATTTTAGCAGAGATAGCATTGAGATTTTTGAAGCGGTGTGCCCTAGTTGCTCAACAATATTGTAATCACTCTTGCAGATGATTTTCAATATTTCCTCCATTTCCTTCTTTGATGGATCCTCAGCAGTGATCTCCACCGGGGTTTGAACTTGTTCAACTTGTGGCTCTTTGCCTCGAGCGCTGTCATCTTGATTAGGAACTGGGACTCGGACTGGACCAGCAGCAACATTTGGAGAAATTTCTGGTGAAAAGATTCTTCCACTTCTCGTGATCTTGCTGGTACCCACAATATTACCCACAGTTGGAGTAGTTAACTTTGCGGCCTCTTCAGTCGAGGTACCCTGCTTAACTCCATGAACAGAAACATTAGTGTCGTATCCCCATGGGACAGCTTTGTCTGAGGAGTATGGAAATGGAGTTGGACTAGCAATGACTACTGATGCATCCTCTATTCTCATCCCGTTTGCAAAGACTTCGCACAGCATGTCCATAGAAGGGAGCCTCTCAAACATAATGATACGGTGATCCATCCACTTTTGAATTCCCATCCTCAGATTTTCACAACCATTGGGCAAGTATGAGCAATAAAAGTAGTCGGGGTCATACCCTGGAAAGTAACCAGCTTGGATTAGCTTTCCTTTGACTTCGCAGAGTGGAGTTGATAATTCGTTCACATCATAGATGTAAACAGTGTCCAGGATAGCGTTAACAGTTTTGTCATGCTTTGGCATAGGTGCAGTGATGACATTTGGAGTTTCTGGAGGATCGAACTCAATTTCCCCAGCATCTATCATATCTTGTATTTTATTTTTCAAGGCCCAGCAGTGATCTGCGTCATGTCCTGGACAGTTTGAGTGATAGGCACATGTTGCATCAGGGCGATAATTCGGAGAGGAAGTGTTGACATTCTTTGGAGGACCTTTTAATGTGATCAGATCTGCTTTTAGCAAGTGCTGCAATGCCTGAGAGATTGGCATGTTGATTCTGGTGAAATTTCTTCTTGGTGCATCTGGTCGATGCGTATATTTTGGCTGTTGATCTTTTTGAGGTGCAGATGCGGAGATCAGAACTGCCCCTACAGATTGATGCTGCTCACTTTTGCGACTTTTCTGAATTTGTGTTGCATTGACCTCATTTCTCCCGCTGATGGGCCTTTTTGTAGTACCAAAGGAGGAACCTATTTGAATTTTTCCATTTTGAATGCCACTTTCGACACGTTCTCCGGTCAGTATCAGGTCAGTGAAACCTGATGATGAGCTTCCCAACAAATGGCTATAGAAAGGGCCAGTTAAAGTACCCATGAACATGTCGACTAGTTCGCGATCAGATAAGGGTGGTTGAACCCTTCCAGCCATATCTCTCCACTTTTGTGCATATCCTTTGAAACTTTCTTTTGGTCCCATAGACATGCCCCTTAGTTGAGTACGGGTTGGCGCAAGATCAGCATTGTATTGGTACTGTTTGTAAAAAGCAGCAGCTAATTTTTCCCAAGTATGAACCTTGGTATTTTCCAGCTGGTAGTACCACTCGAGTTGTGTACCCGACAGACTTTCTTGGAAGAAGTGAATCCATAATTTGTTATCTATTGTATGAGGTTGTATCTTCCTCACATAGGATCTCAGATGTAGTTTCGGGAAAGAAACTCCATCATATTTTGCAAAGACAAGAACTTTGAATTTTGGAGGGATAACAACATCCGAGATGAGCCCCAGATCATTGAAATCTAAACCAGGTACTTTTTGTATCTCCATAGCTTTCATACGGTCTTCCAGCTGTTGGTATTTGTCATCATCCGGTTCGTCCCCAGAATGACCATCTTCTTCATTTGAAGAGAGAGAGGGTTTAGCAGAACCCTGGTTGCTTTGATTGTCTTCTTGTTCACCATCACCGACTGTTTCAGGGATCGGTGGCTTTTTGAACTTTTTGACTGGGATTTTGATCTTCCTTTTCAGGTGACTCAAGCCTACAGATCCTTTGGGCTTCTTTTTCTTCTTGATTATCAGGGCTTTCAGTTCTTGTTGCCCCTTTGCCAGTTCCAGAATTGCCACTTGAACTTGGGCGTTCTGTTCTTCGAGATTCTTGATGCTTGTCTCAGATTCCATCTCTTCTGACTGAAATAAACAGCGAGGAGATAAGAAATCCGTCATGAGAACCTGTTACGCAATGTGTATGACTGGATGCAATGTATATGAATGAAATGTATATTCAATGTATATGAATGCAATGTATGAAATGTATATGCAATGCATGAAATGAAATGTGTGTGCAATGTTTTCAAGGATCTTAGAGTTTAGATTTGTTAAAGAAGAAACAAACATTAGTTAATCAATTTATTCTCTTTTTTTCTTTGCCTCATTTGGGCTTACAAGACAGAAATAAAATAAATGATCCTTTAGGTCTCCCATGGACGCTTTCTCTTTGCCCCCAGGAATGTGTTGATCTGCTGTTCTTCTTGAAGCTGTCCAGTGAGCTCCAATATCCTTCTCTCATAGTCCTGACAGTGTGCTTTGAAGGTGTCTCTTTCCTCTTTTAGTTGAACCCAAGATTTTTGCAATTCTTCTAGGTCAGTTGGCATATCCGGGTGTAGAATAACTTGGGGTTCGTCTCCTTCGACCTTTGGCTCAATAGTCACAGGTAGAATAGCGGGATATGGCATAATAAGTTTCTGAGCATGAGTGCGGACCCAATCTGAGGTAAGGTTCCATAGGGATAGAATTCCATTGCCCCAAAGTTTTGCTTTCTATTCTATAGACAATGTCCCATGCATGTATGAACCTTCGTCGGTGTCTATGAGAATCATTCTCGTAAACAAACACAATGCCACGGATAATCATGTCATGAGGACCGTTGCTCCTTGCATATCCGAATTGGCGTAGAGCTAAAGAGGGATTGTAAGTGATGCCTCCTTTGATGCCAAGGAGTGGCATATTAGGGTACTCTCCACAATGATCAATGATAGTAATGTCTCTTTGAAAGAAGTTGTTCCACCGGATATCTAAATGAGACAAAGACATAATCTTGTGAGACCATTGCATTCTTTGTTCATTTCTCAACACTGATCGGGGAAGATGAAATGTAAACCACCTAGCCAGTAGTGGTATACAGCACATGAGAGTTCCTCGTTTCTTCATGGTACGAATGTGTAGAGAATGTAGAATGTCTCCCAGCAATGTTGGTACCGGGTTATGGATTAGGAAAAGGTTGATGATGTGTACACTTATGAACTGGTCGGGATTTGGGAATAAAACCAACCCATAGATCAAAAGGGCCATAACCTCCTCAAAAGCTGGATAACTTTTGTTTTCTAGCAGTAGTCGAGCCTTTTCCAATAAGAACTTGGCAAGCAAACCCTTAACTCCACTCTTTGTTTCCCAACTGGACTCGATTTCTGATTTTCGCAGATGTAAAGCAGCAGTGATGACTTCAGGTTTTGGAATCCTTTCTAAACCAGTGAAAGGTAATTGATTTCGAACAGGTAATCCAATTAGTTCAGAAAATTCTTCCAAAGTGGGTACCAACTGGTAATCAGGAAAGGTAAAGCAATGATGTTCAGGGTCAAAGAACTGGAACAGGACCCGTATCATGTCTTCTTCAAATTTTGAGGTAACCAAATGGAGTAGGTGACCACGCCTTTCGGTGAATTGAACATTCCTGGGGAATTCTGACACTAAGTCTTTTAGTTCAGATGGTACCGTTGAGATGTTGATTCGGATGTAATCTCGGGTGGCGAGAGCCATTACCTGCAAAAAAAAAGGTAAACTCTTTGATCCTTGAAGTGTTTTGTGAGAAAATGATATGCTTATGATGCAAACATGTGGCACACAAAAACAAATCAAACAATAGCCTTAGGTTTAAAGGCTTGCATGGAGCTGATAGGTGATACCCTCCCCACTGAAGTTGAGTTGGTTAAAACCTGTCCTAGAATAGTATTCGGGTTCTATGATCCTTGGAAGTAACATCTCAATACGGCGCTCGAGCGGCCGATTAAAATATTCCTCGAGGATAACTAACTTCGATCAATTTTAAAGCTAGCCACTTAATAGGCCACAAGTCAAGTTCAACTAAAAAGGTTCTAAGACAAATTAGTGTTTAATGACAATTCGGAAGCCTAATATACTCCTTGATCGTTTTCAAGGGACATCAGTATAAACCAAAGTATTGCACTAACGATGACTACCAGATCAACCGTATCGGTACATGCCGTACAGTTTCCTTAGTCTATTGTCATATACTTAAGGTATCTCGAGATTCGGGTTAGAATCTTCCACACAAGCAAAATACCCAAACAAACCTTTGAAAAATAGAGCAATCAAGTCAAACAATTGAAAACATCGAAGTAATCTATTCTCTTAAGGTAACCCCTTTAGAAAACATTTTGTTTTTTGAAAGTGACTCCCCAGCAGAGTCGCCAGTTCTGTGGACCTCCGTTTTTCGGGCCATACCTCTGAGCGGGAGAGATACGTGAACTGACTCTTTTTTATTGCTTATGCTTTCGGATTTTTGAAAATTCACAGAGTCGCCACCGACCTTTTATTTTATCCAATTAAGGAAAGGTTTATAAAAGAAACAGAAAAAAGACCTTTAAGAAATTCTGGGTAAGGGGGTAGGTTATACAAAGGGAAGGTGTTAGCACCCTTTGTATCCATGGTTATCCATGGGCTCTTAAGTTTGCTTAGCTCACTTGTTTTTCGATCACTTTTCAATTGCTTTAGAATGCTCATATGTGGTTTCAAATACCTTTGTAAATTGAATTTGTAATGATCCTAGTGCGGATGTATACAAAATGTTTGTTTATCTTTCGAAAGATGTTTTGAAAAGAACGTTAACTTTGTAGTGATCCGTGTTTGGATGTATACAAAATATTGTCTTTTTGGAAAGTTTTGTTTTGAAAAACAACAGTGTATGAGAATTTTGTTTGTTTTGATTTGAGCAAGCAAACTAGGAGGTCTACCCTGAGTTGTAAGTTCTTTATCCTATTTCCTTTAAAAATCTATCCTTTCACCGGATACAAACAAAAGGTTCGATTTTGTACTCGAAACAGTAGAATTTTGACTTTGATTTTGAAAAGAATGAGAAGGGATTACCTTAAGAGGTGCAAGTGTGATTGTGATTGGATTTTGATATTTTATCTTTGAAGTTAGTGATCTAACGGTTCAATTTTATCTTTGACATACACGCAGTTTATATTTGCTGGAAATTAAAATGCGGAAATGTAAAGTGCGGAAAGTAAATCTACGCTATTACATCGATTGTGCAGGAAATGTAAACTAAGCCTATTTACATGATTTTGACATCCTATACATTTATCTAGGAATTTAAATTGCAAGAAAAATAAAAGACATATTTTTGGATTTTTTATGATTGATTTTAATTATAATTAATGCATGATTAATTAAATTAAAATGAAGAAAGAAAAAAAATGAAAATAGATTTAAACCTAGAAATTAAGTTTAAAATATGTACAAAATATTTGTCAATTAATTTTAAAACAAAACTAATTTTTTTGGAATTTTTGAAGTTGATTTGAAATTGATTAAGCTAATTAATACATAATTATACAAATAATTAAAACTTAAACAGAAAATTATTCAAAATATGTACAAAAATAGTCTATAATATATAAACAATATTTTATATAAAGAACAATTTTTTTATGATTTTTTGATTGGTTAGAATAATTAAAAAGCAATTATATAAATATATACTAATTAATTATGCAAAATATTGAAATTATGAAGAAAAATAAAATATTTTTATTTCAGAAAATAAAATATTATTTTAGAAACTTAAAATATTTTTTGTGTATTTTTTTGGATTTTTGAAACTATTTTTAATTAATTTTGCAAAGAAATAAAAATAAAAATAGAAATATATAATTAATGATCCAGTGTGGTATTTAAATAAAGTCCATGGTATAGGGCTTCATTCTGATGCGTTGGATGAATTAATAAATGAGATCTGATGGCTCAGATTGTGAGGGTCCACCACTTATGACACGCCTGCAAACACTGAAACCAAAGGTTAATTTAAAAAAACGCGCGCGTGCTGTCCAATGAGGTGAGGACACCTCATCGTCTTCAACCTCTCGCCAGGACCTTTAATAGCGCTTTTATGAAAAAAGCGCTGTAATTGATGAGCTTCAGACCTGCAAAATAGCGAATAGGGGTAAACCTGAAAAGAAATTTGGCGCGATATGTCCATTCGATTCGTCTTGTTCCACTGAATTCAACCATGCTCTTAATTTGTTCTGATTTTGGCTCTAACTAAAAACCCTAAATTTGAGCTGGAAAACCCTAAAATGGTAGATTCGTATACAAGCATCCAAAGCTCAATTAAACTTCCAGAAACGATCTACACACCACACTAAGTTCAAATATATATCTACATCTTGCTAGATATGCGTGTGTTATGAGATATAAGTTGGTTTTAGTTTGAACAAACCGTGAGGTATAATGGATGATTCTGAGTGCTTCAAGGCTTGAAACTGATTGGGATATGTTCAATGATGATTGAGGATTGTATTTAAGTGTTTAGTTTGAACTGAAACAAGCTAGAAATTAAAATTCGAATTTTAAATTTCTTTGAAAAATTCAAGTTGTTACAAATATGTTACAAGCATTCTACTGGCTATGAACTCGTGTCCCTTTGATTGCTGAAGTATGATAGCTCTTTTATAGGCCTTGGAGCTGCTTGGAAGTGAAGCTAAGAAGCATTCATTAGCTTTGTGGAATCTTGACTTTTTCAACATGAGTAGCTTTGCATTTAAGCCACCATGGCTTGATTTTCCACCCTCCTTCTGTTTGTACTTGGCTTGGGGAAGAGTTGAATGATTCTCTTGATGAGTCATGCTTGGTTTGTAAGCTATTCTTTATCCATCCATTTTTCTTTTTTAATTTAATCTTATATGTGATAAAATTAAACCAAAAATGAATAAAAAATGGAGTGGGCCTTGTCTTGGTCGTGGGAGGCCCATAATATTATGGTAATGATGTTTGAACCATGAAAACTTGGCCCCATTTGGAAAAAATGCATTTTTGAGCAATGTTGTTTTTATGCATTTTCCAAATTTTAGCCAACTTCAACAAGGTGTAAATCCCTCAATTTTTGTCATATGAAGGAGTTCTTGCACTTTTTGGAAACCTCAAAGAGTCCTCTAACCAATGTCTTTGGTCTCATGTCAAAATGATTTTTGATGCTCCTTGTGTGTCCTTTTGAAAAAAGTGTCTTTTTGTTGACTTTGAAAATGACCTGTAATGTCTTTGGTCATATTTTTCAAATGGTGAATGCAATGACCATGGGATCAATTGCATTTGAAAGATAATTGAATTTCCTTCAAAATTAGCTTTGGTTTGAATTTTTTGGATGAAGGATGAGAGAGTTATGACCAGTCAAAGTTGAGTTGACTTTTCAGGCAAAAACCCTAATTTTGAATCTTAGGGTTTTGTTGATTTTTGATCTTTCCTTGATGAATTATGATCATCCAATGATCAAATGATGAATCCTTTGACAAAATATGGATTTTGACAAAAAATTTCATTTTTGTGCGTACCTGATTTTTGTGCAGTGTTGAGTCTCTGCTAATCGCGTGATATTCAGAAGATTTCTAGAACAAAAATCTTGGAATTTTGAATTGCAAAATATTGATTTGATTGATGGTACAAAACACTGAGAATTGTACTGCCAGCAGTTTGACTGTCGACTGACAGTACAGTCTGAGTTTCCTAATTCTGCGCCTGCAAAAAGATTTAACTCTGTACCAATTGTGTCAGTACTATTTATCTGTAAATAAATAAATAGCATGTGTGAAGTAATAAACAGTATTTGGCATTTGCGTAAGAATAAATTCAACTGCAAGCCAAATTACTGTATAAGAAAAATTCTAAAAACTAAGTATTTCATATGTCAGGATATTTGTTGAAATAAAAATCCATGATTATATGAGACTTTTAATTTTCAGATTGGAGTTTTCTTGAAAAAAAGATGCGGGCAAATGTTGGGGTATAACAGTTAGCAATTGGGACAATCATTCTTTATAAGGCAACCTCGAGGGAGTTTCAATAACTTTAAAGGCAACAAGCAACATTGCTTTAGGTATACTTAGAGGCAACAAGGCAACAATATAAGGCAACAAGGCAACCAGAGGGATTACCCTAAAGGTGTGTGGGTGCACAATCACGTGGTTAACTTCGATGATATTTATCTTGTAAATTAGTGATCTATATTCAGTTAATAGTCTTGCACTCCCTAAGATTACTAGCCACGCAGTTTAAAATTGCAGAAATTAAAGGCAGAAAAAATATAAAGTCCTACGCTATTACAATAAACACTTGCGGGGATGGGGGAAATTAAAAGCAGAAAATGAAAGGGATGAATAATTAATTTAATTATCTTGAGTCTTGATCTTCCTCGAACCCTTAATCAGCTTTGAAAATTAAAAGGAAAATAAATAAGGGTGAGTGTAGGAGAGATTCATTGACTATTCGAAGTAAACCCTATTTTGGGCAAAAGGCGAAATAGAAAATAAAAATAAAAATAAAATGATTTAGAAATTAGCTTTTTTTGATCTGGTAGCGCGTGGTTGAAGGATCTTGGCCAACCCTGAAAAATGAAGAAGAGAAAGGTAGAAAACTTTTTGTGGTAAATAAAAGGCATTGATAAGAAATAAAAGAGGTTCTGAAAAAGGAAAAGGTTTTGAAAAACATTCAGGGTAAACCCTGATTTTTAGGGAATGAAGGTTTTATGAGAAAACTCGACACACTAAGTTAATGGACAACACCTACCTAAAGATTTCTAGAGTTATCTATGGTTGTTGAAATTAAAGGCTAAACCTAATTTGTAAACCTAAAATTAAAATTAAAATTAAAAAGAATAATTCTAATTGTTTAAAAAAAACTTAATTAACTTATTGAAGAAAATTAAATGGTAATGTTAATTTTAAACCTTGTTTGTTAATTATCTAATTAAACTAAACTAACCTAATTAATAAAAAAAACTAATTATTAATTAGAAAACATTTTTAATATTTTGTGAAATAAAAATAAAATAAGTCTTGTGTGAAGACATACTAATTCAATTAAAAAGGAACTTATAAAAGAAAAAAAGAGAAAAAAAGAAGTAATTAAAAAACAACAAAACCTGGCTATGATCTTGTGAGGCAGAGTCCTAGATGGTCCAGGGTGCAACTGTAGTGTCCTGAGCGTTGGATTGGAATTTGAGAGGATTTGATGACTTGTGATGAGAAGTGCATCGTGGGCGTGAGGTAGCTAATCGCACTGGATCTGCATGTTTGTAATATCTAAAAATTAAATAAGGACGCTGGGTATCAAACCCAGGTCTCACAGGTGACTGGCTTGATCCTTTAACCACATGTACTGAAATTGAAAACGTTAATAGAAGTAATAGTAATAATTAAATATTAAACACAAGTAACTGAATTGAATTGCAAAAAACGAAAGTCAAAACGTGGGCCCATAAGCGCTTGAATGCACCAATGGAAACTGAAGAGAGGATGAGTGGACTTTCTGACCAGCCAACCAGATTGAGACGCGCATGGGGAGAGAGAAAGAGAAATTGGATGGACCAATAATATTGCGTGCAGAAGCCACGCGTGATCTTCGTCTTCTTCACCTACGACTTGAAACCTGCATAACGACGTCAAAAAATACAAACTAATACGTTAGACCACCTAATTACATCCTTACGAATCCAATGAGCATGGTTTCGTGACCTGCAATCGTTCATAGAAGGACAACCGAAGCTACACAAGGTTATGCCCTAATAATGGTGTTTCGTTATTCACACACCAAAGCTCTAAACCAATGGCCCAGATCTCTCCTAAAACATGTGGGGAACTCAAAGAAACCATTAGATTCAATTGAAATATGTTAAAACATGATAAATGAAAATCAAGAATATATGATATTGAAAGAACATGATGCAAACGTATTACGTTTTATGGGGCCTCATCCATGGCTCATTCTCACTCTATATTTCCTTTGGAGAAGATTGAAATGGCTGGGAAGCCTTGAAAACCTTTTGAACCAGGAATACGAAAGTTACACCTTTCTTGGAAATTTTTCATTTGAAACCCTAATGCTTTGGCCTTGATTTTTTCGTCCCCTAAGGTTTGATGATGTTAGGATTATATAGAAGAAGAAATTAGGGCAGAATTTGGGCTTGGATCCTTGCCATTTAGGTTACATGAGAATTTTGAAGAAAATATTACATATTTCTTTCTATTTTGGTCCAAATATCTTTCAAAGCACCTTTGTACGAATTTTTTTCAATATTTGATCCTCTTGATTGATTAAGATTGATTGGAAATCAAATCCTTGATTAAAACTAATTTTTTTCATATTTATAATGATTTATTCTTATTTAAATGAATTAAAAATTCAAATAAATAAGATAAATATTAAAATAATTAATTTAAATGTAATTATAAGGCCCATAGAGATGTTTGGAACCCAAAAGTTAGGCCCAATAGTTTAGAATATGAAAATTCATTACATTGCCTTTTATGCAACTTTCTCAAAATTGCCCAACTTGTGCAAGCCATAACTAATTCAAATTTCATCATATGGAAGTGTTCTAAGACTTTTTGGAAATCCCAAGATGTCCTTCACAAGCAACTTTGGAAGACTTTTTGCATTTGAGGATTTTATCTTAAAGATATGGCTCCTGACAAAAACCTGCTTTTTGCGAACTTCTAGAAGGACCTGTAATGTATTGACTCATATCTCTCAAATGGTGTATTTTTGGACTTGGCTTGTGAGAGACAAAATTGTAGAGAATACAATTTCCTTCAAATTGTGCTTTGGATGGGAAATTTATGATGTTCCATGTGGGAGTTATGGCTGGTCAAAGTTCAGTTGACATTCTCCTATGAAAACCCTAATTTAGAAACTTTTGGAATTGTTGATTTCTAATATTTCCTTGATGAACCATGATCAATTCTTGATCAAATGGTGAATGATACTTCATAATAAGGATGTTGACAAGAAGTCAGGAGTTTTGACTATTTTGACCACAGTTGACTTTTAGGTCAAAACAGTCGACTGTTGACTTTCTAAGTCGAATGTCGACTTTTGATCCATTGATTTCTTCTCAGAACAACAAAACCCTAGTTCTTTGATTTTTTTAGGAGAGGGTGTCTTTGAACATTGTACCTTTATTTGAATTTGAACATGAGAAAATAGTACGGGCAAATTTTCGGGTATGACAATCCGCTATTTTAATTTCCTCGCATTATTTCTTTTACAAATTATGTAAGTGCCTATGAGATGTAACAGTCTAATTAGGACTTTTATTTTCCGCATTTTATTTTCTGCAAAGGTTTTACAATTATGTATCTCTCCCGAAGCCATGTAATAGTAATTAGGATTTATTTTCCGCATTTTATTTTATGCAAAGGTTTTATAATTATGTATCTCTCCCAAAGGCATGTAATAGCATAGGATTTTATTTTCCGCACTTTACTTTTTCCACCCTTTAAACAGCTATATAATTGCTAGATGTATGTTAATAGGATTGTATGGCAAGATTAAAATTGAACATAGGTAACAAATAATTCAAGATAAAATATCTGAAAATAACACACTTCTCACTCACTCACCTTTAGGGTAACCCTCTCTTCGTTGCCTTTCGATATAATGGTTATGTCCCTCGAACATGGGGGTACCTTTAGCAATGTTGCCTCCGATTTAAATCATCATAGTCCCTTCTATTTAAAGATCATGGTCCCTTCGGTGTTGCCTATGATATAAATGATCTCGTCCCTCGATTAAATGATGATAGTCCATTAGAATGCTAAGGTATCTTACTTGTTGCCTTTTATGACTATTCACATCCAATACCTAGGACTTCCTACCCTCTTTATGGTATGGATAGCCCCTATGACTATTCGATGACTTTTTGATGACCTTTTACATCCAATGTATATAACTACCTACCCGCAAATGGTATGGATAGTACTATCACTCAAGGAAGGACATTAAAAACAAGAAAGACCTTATGAACTTAGGGTAGGTAGTTCCTAATTGCTTGCTCAAATGAAAACAATTCAAAATGCTTTTCACACCTCTTTTTCAAAACAATTTCAAAAGACTACACTTTCATGGAAAAGTTAAAGCTCTTTACAAAAATATTTTTCTAAACACACATTACACTCCTTCAAACAAATCAAACAAAAACAAGTGAGCTAAGCAATTAAGAGCCCATGGATAACCATGGCTACAAAGGGTGCTTACATCTTCCCTTTGTATAACCTACCCCCCGAACTCAAAGTCTTTTAAAGGTCTTTCCTGTTCTTTTTGCCTTTCCTAATTGGATAAAATAAAAGTCGGTGGCGGCTCTTGCTATCCGCACATTTAAAAAAGTTAGTTCTCCCACCGTATTACAGAATTGGCGACTCTGCTAGGGATATTTATAAAAGAGGGGTTACCTTAAAGTTTTAGATCACTTTAAATGTTTTCAATTTTTTGCCTTGTTTGCTTTATTTTTAAGGGTACTGCTTGGGAATGTATCTGTGCGAAAGATTCTAACCCGAATCTCAAGATACCTTAGGTATGCCGCAATTACCCAAGGAGACTTTACGGCTCGTCCCGACATGGTTGATATGATGGCCACCGTTAGTGCGACGCTTTGGTTTGTTTTGATGGCCCTTGAATATGATTGAGGAGGCATTAGGCTGCCATGTAGTGTCTTTAAGCACTAATTTTCCCTTAGAACCCTAGTTGAACTTGACTTTGGCCTATTAGAAAGTAGCGAGATGAATGGCTTTGGATTCCTGACCGAAGCTGGTTGATACTCGATGCTACACTCATTGATATCAATCTTTCAAGATGTTTTCCGTCAGCCGTTCGAGTGCTGACTGAGATAATGCTTTTGAGAAAGATCCGTGATATTGAGATTCCTTAGAACCTGGTTACTATATTAGAACAGGTTGAACCAACTAAACTTCAGTGGGGAGGGTACTTACCTATGGACTCCATACAAGCCTTCAAACCTAAGGACACTTGTGTGACTTGTTTGTTATCTAACCACTTGGTTTCCTTGCAGGTCTTATTAGTAGGATTTGCTTGTCCTTACTACCTTGTGTTTTGCCTAATAAATTACATTTGCATGACATCATGACATCATAACATAGCATATTAACTAACCCTTTCAAGGCTCCTAGGGATTTATGGCGCATAATTTCAGGTGCTATTATCAAGGACATAATTCCTATCAAGGGGAAAGAGGATTTATTTTCCTCTAGCCATATGCTTTCCAGTTCTGAGGTACAATACTTATCAAGGGGCAAGAGGATTTATTTTTCTCTAGCCATATGCCTTCAAATTCAGAAGTACAAGTATCCCGAATCAGAGGCTATGACCCACTTGATATGGTGAGCTTGATTCTTATCGAAGGACATCCAAAATTGAAAGTTCTTCAACGAAGTTGCAACTACATTTCAATGCCGCAAACTAAATTCCTTAAGGATCCTTGAAAAAAAATTGCATATGCACATCATAACACCGCATAATAGGTTTCCACCACAAGTTTCTCAACTTCTCGCTGTTTATTTCAGCAGAAATGGATCTCAAACAAACTGTCAGAGATCTTCAAGCTCAGAATTCCCAATTCCAAGAGATGATCCTTAACTTGGCTAAGGGGCAAGAAGAGATGAAGGCACTTCTGATCAAGAAGGAAAAGGATCAGCATAGGCAGCAAGGTGGTCAAGATAATTGGAAATCCAAACCTAAGAGATCATTTCCCCCGTTGCATATGCCGCTGTCTCAAGCTCTCCAACAACTGCTCAATCGGTAATTGATAACCCTATTGCCTCTATTGATGTTTTTATTGGCTTATTGGTATCTATGTTTGGCTAAAATATAATAGCAGCAATATGTAATAGAATGTATAAGTCTTACAAATATAATAGAACAAAACAGGTACAAAAGCAAGATGTTATATGGAATGTCATGACCTCAACTCATGACATCGCTCCTGCACAACTAGAACATGAAGATTCAGTCTAATACTCAATAGATACAGAATATTCTATGGAATATTATGTAATCCTATGTGGCGCGAATTTAATGGTCAAAAGAACCAAGTCAGAATATTGAAGAATCAAATCAGAATATTGAAGATCCAACAGTTTCTAATTTAGGATATAAATTAGGAAAATTATGATTGAAGACCTTTCTTTTAGCAGAAGATATATGCTGATTTGTAACAGCTAGTAATGCTGCGATTGTGAGCCCAAGTCCAGTTGGGAATAGGTTATAAAAATAAACCTTTGTAACCTAGTTTTGTAAGCAAACCGTGTATTGAAAAGATGTAGTATTTAGGGTTTGTCAAAGGTAGACCACCCGGGTTGTGGGATGGCTTCCATGTCCTTCTCGAAACCTGTAGGTAAGAGCAGTTATTGTTCTCACTCGAAACCTGTAGGTAAGAGTTGAGTATTATGTTCTTGATTGAAGCTGTGAAGCAAGATCAAGTATAATGTCTTGAAGAATGTCTTCAATACTATTGCTAAGAATATCACAGGTTGTGATTGATAAAGGGAATTGAGGGGGACCTCATACCTAGGAGTGTCCTAGGTAAAGTATAGCACGGGTAGTTTTAAGTGATTAGATCGCAGACTAGAGGTTTACTGAGGGTGTGTGAATCGATTCTATTATAGTGGACATATTCCTGGCTTGGAAGCCCCCAGAGTAGGTTGATTGAACCGAACTGGGTAAACAATTCACTGTGTTATTTATCTTCTGCAATTTATTATCTGTTCAGTCTTGGATCTCGTAACATCGTGTATAACATCAGGATCAGGTTTAACTTATGAATACAAAAGAATTTCATTAGTCAGACAATAGAAACTCTCGAGATTTGAAACTCATATACCCGTTAAATGCTTAAACTTACTACTCAGTTGAAATCAACCTAAACTACTCATCAACATCATCACGTATCGCTCACACGGAGGTTATCTCTAGCGCAAAGTGAGACAACGATCGTATTACTCGCGTTGACGATCTCTCAACACTACACAAGCCACACAGAAGCATTAAGAACCGATACTAAAGTGAATAATAAGTTCTAATCTATTTCTAGAGTTATAACCAAAAAAATGTTCTTCCTAAACCCAGATTCGAATCATCCATCTCTGCAACAATCCAAGCCCACATAGAGAAAGCAAACACTAATGAAGATTTGTAATAAAAGCATTAAACAACACCACGAGCAATAAATATACATATAAACAAAGCATACTTACAAAAAAAACCCCAACATAAATGGTTACAAAGAGAAGAGGAAGAGAAGAAAACCCAATTTCTCGCGGTGTCAAACACGATCAATTAAGCTCCCGACCAAGAATCATCCGATTACAAGCCACAAATGTTGTTTTCTAAGCTCTCTAGACCAAAAAATGAAGTATGATGGATTGGGGTTCAAAAATACCCCAAACATAACCTAAAAAATGTGTTTTCCCCTATTTATGCAATTTTGGATCTGGTATAGCACGCGTCGCGCGCTGGCTGCTGTCTTGAAAAAATCATCTTTAGTGTTTTAGCCATAAGTTTAGAACCGTAACTCCGATTAGCGCTCGGTTTGAAGCGTTGGAAAGCTTATTCAATTTCCTATCTAACAATGAAAAAATATAAACCAAATTGATGATTTATTATTCTTTGATTTTGAGCTTTATTCGTTGATGAGTTGGTTCCGTTGCTCAAAATCGCGCGTTTGAAGTCGTGACTTTGACACTTTATTGCTCATGCTCCAAATACACAAGAATACCTACAAAAGGAAAAAAACTATCAAAAGGTATAAAATTATATGAAAATACAACTATTCCCAAAGTATATGTATTTATACGCAAAACGGGGAATTATTCAAACGGTATTAACAAAAAGTATCGATAAGTGCAACAAATTATATACCGAAATAATGATATTTTTGCACTTATCAGAAGAACCAGCATTGGTTGCTACTTAAACAACCTTTCCTTTTTTGTGGAGTTTACTCGGTCTGGATTTCTCAAATTTCAAGCATTTGATCTATCGAACCGTGATGGCCAACTGAGCCATATCTTTCACAGACTGAGTATCCAACAATTTATTTCTAATAGAATACTCTAGTCCATTAGCAGCCATTTTGACCTATTTGTGTTCTTGGACTTGTGTAAAGCATCTTGCTTTCAAAATTCTAAACCTGTTGAGATATTGGTCTGTGGTGTCGTTTTCTTTACCTCCCCGTTTCACTTGGGAGGACGGCACGCTAGACCCTTCACGCGAAATTTGGAAGGAGAATGCGCCCGTGGTGGGATGAATTTTATTTCAGTTCTTCCTACGATATCACACGAACTTTCTTATTTGTCCTACGAGTAGGAAAGGGGAAAAAAGATCTCAACTAAACCCTAGGAGTTTGCTAAGTGTGGGGATTTCACCTAGACTAGAAATTCTGGAGTCCGGGGGGTCGGTTATACATAGGGAAGTGTTTAAACACCCTACATATCTGTAGTACTCTACAGGAACCTTCTCTGTGTCATTTGTGATTGTGTTTATTGCTAATGATTGGGAAAGTTTCTCCTTTGTGTTAGGAAAGAGAATTGAATTGATTTGAAAAGACAGACAGATAGACAGACTGACTATTTTTGGTATTTTATTAGCTCGCTGAGATTCCTTGTGAACCTCATGCCTACATATCCCTAGTGGAAGTCAGAGCTTAATGTAGTTCGGGGAACTAACTAGGGAAATTAATGTTTTTTGGTGCCTTGCTTGAAGCTCAAGGTTGAAGCTTGGAATTAAATCTCTGTTTACAGTAAAGAGACATGAAATCATCTTTACAGAGAGGTATTTATACTATTCTACCACAAACATTTAAAAGTGACAGAAAAGCTAAAAATGATGTTTCATTAAGAGGGGAGTCTACTTGGTTGATCAAGTATGACAGCCATCGTGCCTCTAAAATGAAAGAAAGATGCTCATCCAAATTAGGGAAAGTGTACAAGTCTGGGGATGTGCCAGAGCATGTCTTTCAGAGTCCTAAATGGGAGACTTTGATTGAAATTGAAATGTTTGTTTGTTTGAATGTGGTAGTGTCGCGGGCGAAAAATCGTTTTGTTCCTCTTTTTTGTGGATGAGACACCTGATGCCTTCTTTGGGCTCGAGTGCTCAAAAAAAAATGATTTTTCTTTTGTATCGACCAAACTTTTTATTATTTCCAAAAGAGGAAAAGGAAAAAAGCTGCAATAACCTAAAAGTGGGGGGAGAGATCTTTGGGTAAGAGGGTTGGTTATACGAAGGGAAGGTATTAGCACCCAACGTATCTATAGTACTCTATAGGTTTCTTTGCTTTGTTTTTCATTCCATGTTGTTGAGAGGTTTTTGTGAAATAGGTGGGACCTAAGGTGTTTGTTTGATTATGCTCGCAAAGATCATCGCGATCCTCTGCATACATATCCCTTAGAGGGAATCAGAGCATCTGTAGCTCGGGGTCTACGGGTGCTAAGGTTTGAATGGGTTTTTTTTTGTTTTGTTTTGCTCGCCAAGGATCGACCTTGTGCCTACGTATTCTCAAAGGGATGTTGAGAAAGTCAGAGCAATCGTAGTTCCCACTTATGCTAGTGGAAGCAAAGGAAAATAGACAAATGTCGTCTAAATGCTAGATGTATCTAATCTATATCATCACATACATCTATTTGATTTTTGTTTGTTTGTTTAACCAGCCTTGTGGCAAAAAACTTTCAATGAAGTCAGCCTTGTGACAAAAAGTTTTGATTAATCAGCCAGCCTCGTGGCAAAAGTTTCAATGAAGTCAGCCTTGTGACAAAAACTTTGATTAATCATCCAGTACGGTGGTAAAACAGTTTGATTGATTAGCCAGCCTTGTGGCAAAAAAGTTTGATTTTGATTGATTGATTGTTTGTGATGATATATAAGAGATACTCCTAGCATAGAGATGAAAAATGTCTAATCTCCTAGGGTATTTGATTTGGATATTGGGGATGCTTATAAGAAGCCCGTGGGTCCTTGTACGAAGCCCAAGAGGAGGCTATCCGAGGGTCCTTGCATTGTAAGCCCAAGAGGAGGCTATGGGAGGGACAATCCAGGGTCCTTGCATTGTAAGCCCAAGAGGAGGCTATGGGAGGGACACTCGTTTGTACAAAGCCCAAGGGGAGGCATGGTATAGTTGGTCTGAGCTCTTAGAGCGATTTCACCGGGAAACCATACTCTATGTCCTAACCTAAACTAGTGGAGATTCTTTGCACGAAGCCCAATAGGAGGCTATGGGGAACCTAGTGTTGTACTAAGTTGAACAAGCATATATAACACAATCACAAGTATGGACAAGTACGAACAAATATGAACAAGTACATGAACAAGTATGAACAGTTATATGAACAGATATGAACAAGTATGAACAAGCACATATATATGACAAAGTGTGTGTATATAATGGAGTTTATGAAGGAAATATACCTGTAAGCATGCTCCATTTGTATATACAGGGCTCGGGACTCATACTCGGGGAGAGGCCCACTTGAGTTTATTCAAAGCTATGTAAACAGGTATTTACAAAGGGCTTGGGACTTATACCTACATGGAGGCCCATGGTATATTTTTGGGAAGATTTAAAGAAACCTTCATTTTTGGTTTGTATTTCAAAGTTAAAAAATCAAACTGATCGAGATATGTACAAAAGGCGTACAATGAAATACCTAATTTCATGTACTGGAGTGAGTATGTACAAAAGGGCTTGGGACTTATACCTACATGGAGGCCCATGGTATATTGAAAAGTTTTGTTTCTTTGGAGTTTTGTTGTTTTGGGAATGATTTGAAAATTGTTTGAAAAGATTTTTGTTTTGAAGTTTTATTGTTTTTTTAAGAAAAATGTTTTGAAAATTGTAAGAAAAGAAATGAAATGGGACTTACACTCTCTAATATTCGAGAGGCCCCACTTCGTTTTGAAAATCAATTGATCAATTAAAAAGATTTAATCAAAAAGAAGTGGTTTATCGTTTTGAAAAAGAATCGCGATCGCTCGTCTTAAAACGATTTGAATTTGACAAAAGTCAACTTAATTAAGTTAAAACAAGTTTTAATGCTTAATTAAGACCTAAATGATTAGGGTTTGATCACAAAAAATATTTACAAGTGATTAGGTTTGAAAATTAAATGAAAACAATATTTAAAGTAATTAAAAACACTTAAAAACATGTCATTTTAAACCTATTTAAAAATGTATTAAATAAATCTTTTTTGATGATTTTTTTTGGTATTCATAAAATATGTATATTAAATGAGAAGTGTGCAAAAAATGAATAAAAAATGAGTTAATTTGATTGGTTAAATTAATGGATGAAGTTGTAAAAAAAATGAAGAGAAATAGTGATAAAAAAGAAGGGTTTGGTCCCATAGGGACTTGAACTCGTGACCCTGAGGTCACTACTCAAAACAAAAGCCAACTGAGCCACGCTTGTGGCTTGTAATATACACGCGTTGAATTAATTATATTTTAAATCAATTTCCAGAAATCCTTTGAACCAAAAACGCGCCAAGAACAACCCTCCAACTGAAATTTGAAAATCTCTAAAACTGTGTTGTTTTGATCAAGCAAAGGGTCTATCTCACTCGGTTTTTCACAAGGAACATGATGGTGATCTCAGAATTCATTTATTTTTGCTCTAAAGGGGTCAATTTTCGCATGAACATGAAGAACCCTAGAACTGAAATTCAATGTGAAATCGTGTATGTGCAAGTTATGATGCAATTGATTGAGGGTTAATGATCCTCATAGGTGCAGAAACAAGATGGTATGCTCACATTTCATTTATGATGCGTGGAAGTATGAATTTGAAGTTCATGAGCACTTACCTTAAAAACGGCACAACTGAGAATCGAATTCTTGCTTGGAGGTGTTACAGAAGTTGTTTGATGATCTGGATAGCTTCAATGAACCTTATGGAAGGTGTCTGGATGCTTGGAACCATCTGAATTCATCTGGGCATGGCCATGGTACCCGATCTGCATAAGCTTCAAGAGTGAATCGAATTTGATGATTCTGAGGTTATTGGCTATATGTGATGGATTGGATAGTTCATATGTGATATATGGATGATGTTAGAAGTGGTAGTTTGGACAGAATTGAGCCTGAACAAAAAATGGCATGATAAGTCTCATGTTATGCATCTTTGGAGGTGAGATGATGATTTTGAGTTTTCAGGTGTTTTGGGGTGTATGAGTGATTCAGACACATCATATATGACATTTAGAAGTTGTGGGAAGCATCACTTTGTTCAGAACTTGCAAGGTTTGGAGGTTGAGTTTTCTACCTCACTTTGAAACACATGACTTGTAATTCAAGAAAGAAGAGAGAAAACCTATAATTGTGAGGTTTTGGTGTGATTTTCAATGAAGTTTGGACCTCTATTTATAGGCCAAGAGTTCTGAATGCAGAGCTTTGCAACTTGCTTCAAAGTTTGGTGATTTGGCATTTGGAGATAAAGTGGAATCTTCACATTAAATGCAAATGGTTAAAGTAACTAAACCATGGTTATTTTTCTAAGCTTCTTATCTCTTTCCATTCTGATCTCAAATCAGAAAATATCTATCAATTATTGCATTGGTGTGTCATCACTTGGATCATTGGCCATGTAGTATAGAAACTTAGTGAAAATGGCTTGAAATTTCATGCTTAAAGACCTCTAATGTCAAAATTCAAAACCATAGCTATGCTCCATATTTTTTCATGCTCTTTGACATTTTGGAAAGCTCATATTACACACTTCAAAACCCTAGTTGAAAGTTTCTTCAAGATCCTTAAGGAAGTGGGTGAAAAAGATCCATGAACTTTGAAGAAAATGAAGTTTCAAGTGAAACTTTCAAAAGATGTCAACTTTGAAGCTCCATATCTCTTAAATGGTTGATCTTATGGAAAAAATTTATATGTGTCAAAGTTGTTTATTGGATCAAAATCTACAACTTTCATGTTGGAAGTTTTGGAAAAAACCATGAAAAACACTTAGAAATTTTTCTAAGTATGAAAAGTCAAACTTTTGACTTTTTGATTCTTGATTGATTTTCTTGATTTTTCTTGATCAAATGACTTCATATATCATATATTGATGATTCAAAACTTCAAAAGTCATGGTTGACCAAAATTCCCCAAAAGTCAATGGTGATCCTGTACAGTTGACTTTTTCAGACGAATCGCGTTTCTGGAGATTTCAAATGAAACAGGCTATCCTCACCAAATGGATGGTATGAATGGATCATATTGAGGCATTAGAGGATATTGAGCCATGGTTTGAGTTGTGGCACCATGTCCTGATTAAAAGGCAGTTGTTCAGTGAATTAGGTCAAAAACCCTAATTGTCGACCTGATGAAATTGATGACTGTGGATCTTGAATTGAGATGTAATTTCCATTGGATATTGTCATAGGGATTATTTGAGGATGATTGAAACCTTTGATTGACTTCCTGGGGATTTTTAGGGTTTCCCAAATGTGATCCCTGATTTTAGTCCCTGATAGTTCAAAACCCTAATCTGATGATTTGTCTGATCAATCTTTGTGTAGGAGATGTTATGAGCCAATGGATTAGGTCAAAATGATGCACTTGAGGTCTTGATATCATGTCCCAAGCCATTAGGTCAAATTCTGAGCAAAAGTCAGGAGTGTGCTGTCTTCAGTCAGAACCCTAATTTGGTTGATTCAGAGCTTTTGAGCTGGTTGAAATGAATCTCTGAGGACCAAAGGTTGATTGTTGATGAAGATGATTCATTTGAAATGAAGGGAGAACAAAACCCTAATTGATTGTTACTTATATTGATGAGTGATTTCCTGATCAAATCCTGCTGAGTCACAAGTAACAAACACAGGCTATGCAATTTGTTAGAGATGCAAATGATGCATATGCAAATGATATGAGGTGGTATCTTAGGTCAAAAATTGGGGTATGACAGATGCCCCTATTTAAGTTTCTTCAACCTGAGACATGAAGATTGAAAATCTTCGTTTTGATAGGGTGGAAGAGACTTAAATATCAGAAGACGCAAATTTTGGACCTAAGATACCAAAATTGCGAATGATGCAAGGATATCTTTACCGTGGGATATCAAAACTGACTCCGCTGGGGAAAAGAGGTTGGGAAGGATGTCTCAATCCATTTTAGGAAGAGAATCCGCTTTTTTCTTTTTTCGGGAAAGCAAGTGTATGCTTCACCGGGGATTGATAGCTTTGTAAGAAAAGTTTACCTATCAACATTACCGACTATCTGCACATGGATAGACTTGTTAAATAATGCGAAGGTGAAAGGTATGAAACTGTATTACTGACTACCAGCATTGTGATAGACTTGACAAGGTAAAAAGAGTTTCAAAGGTTCGGTTAATATTACCGACTATCAGCATGGTGATAGACATGTTTAATAATATAACCAGAACAAAAGGTTACCGACTACCAGCCTCGTGATAGTGGTTTTGAAGACATGATCAATTATCAGCCGAGTGATAAAATGATCCTGGAGACTTTGCTAGGGAAATTACTGGTTATTCAGCCTTGTGATCAGTAATAAGGCCCTGATTGTCAAATGGTCTTCGTGATTGATTTCCTAGAGAGGAAAAGTCTTTTGAAAGAGACATAAGCTGCTCAGATGATGAGGCTATTGCTTATTGTCTGTTTTTCACAACTCTGTTTGAGGAATCGGAACTTGAATCTTTGGTAAAGACAAGGTTCTAACCAAGAATTAATTGGAAAGAGACAGTCAAACAAGACTTTGTTCCCATGAGGAATGAACTCGAATGGGTATTTTCTCCTTTGTTTTGAGGAGAAGAAACTAAAGCAACCTTCTTCCACGAGGAATGATCTCAGTGGGGAACTGGAGAAACAAGAAGTTTTTTCTGCTTATGGGTGACAACCTACTTGGAGAGAGGACACGCCCATACTTGTTTCTTTTTTCTTTTTCTTTTTTTTCTCTTTCTTTTTTTTTTTTTTTTTTGAGGATAGATATATCCTAAACAAGTAAGTATTGAAAAATGCAAGAATGCATAAATGATGTAAATATGTATGAATGATGAATGTCATGAATGTAGCATGCATACTGACAATACTGACAGACAGAGGAGTATATACTGGAGAAGGACCAACGTCGCAATACAACCAGGTACTTGGCAAATGTTTTTCAACACGTTGTAGATAGCACGGGTGATGAATGGTGTTGCGTGTTTTCAACTTCTCTGGGAAAGATAAGCATCTCTTCTCATTGATACGGAAGAATCTTTTCACTGGAGATGGAAAATCTTCGTCAATGGGGATAGAAGACCTTCTTCACTGGGAATAGAAGAGCCTCTTCACTGGGGATAGAAGAGCTTCGTCCTATGGAGATAGCTGTTGATGTTCCTTCTGTTGTTCACAACTCAAAGGAAAGTTTCGCTTTTATTTTGAAAAAGTGAAGTAAATTCATTTAAAACTTTTTTTCATTTTTTTTTTTCAAAAGTGAATAACACAATTAAAGCGTCATTTTGTAAGCTAAAAGAAATTAGAGATTGCAAACAAATGGGCACAAGGCTCAAATTTATTTAATAGGATGGAAATCAGCTAAAGGCGTGATTCCATGGAGTATTTACAAAAGTTGGAAATGGTAATTATGCGGAAAAGGCTACATTGAAAGCAATAACCACTATTCCCTAAACAACTTTGAGTTCAACTGTGCTTGTCGCTTCAGATTGGCGATGATTTGTTTGAAGATCCTTTGATGAAGTATAGACTCTTCAGGTGACGAAGTACGGACTGATGCAGTTACTTTGTCATAAATCCCTAATTTTTGCCTAGATTGCCCTTTCAGGTTTTCAATCTATCAGGATGAATTTTTTCTGTTTATTGTCTCTAATTTTTGCCTGGACCGCCCTTTCAGGTTTTCAGTCCACCGAGACGCTCATTTTTGCCTAAGTCGCCCTTTGCGGGTTTTCAACTTACCGAGCTGTTCTTTTCTTTTTTAGACAAAGTATTTCTTGACTGCATCTGCATTCACAGGATGTGGGAGTTCATCACCATCCATGGTTGCAAGAGTCATGGCGCCGCCAGAAAATGTTCTTTTGACAACATACGGGCCTTCGTAATTAGGAGACCATTTGCCCCTAGAATCTGGTTGAAAAGACAAGATCTTTTTAAGCACGAGGTCGCCTTCTCGAAATTCACGAGGTCGAACCTTTTTGTTGAAAGCTTGTTTCATCCTTGCTTGGTATAATTGTCCATGGCATAGAGCAGTCATACGTTTTTCTTCGATTAAGTTCAACTGATCGTATCTGTTTTGACACCATTCAGCCTCTGATAACTTAGTCTCCATGAGGACTCTCATTGATGGGATTTCAACTTCTACGGGGAGCACAGCTTCCATGCCGTATACTAGAGAAAAGGGAGTTGCCCCTGTTGAAGTACGCACTGAAGTACGGTACCCATGTAAAGCAAATGGCAGCATTTCGTGCCAGTCTTTGTAAGTGACGACCATTTTCTGGATGATCTTCTTAATGTTCTTGTTAGCAGCTTCGACGGCGCCATTCATTTTTGGTCTGTAAGGAGAAGAGTTATGATGCTCAATCTTGAATTCCTCACACATTTCTTTCATCATTTTATTGTTCAAGTTTGAACCATTGTCAGTAATGATTTTGCTGGGAATACCATATCGGCAAATGATGTTATTCTTGATAAACCTCACAACCACTTGTCTTGTAACATTGGCGTAAGATGCTGCTTCGACCCATTTGGTGAAGTAATCAATTGCCACCAAGATGAAACGATGACCGTTTGAAGCTTTCGGTTCGATCATTCCAATCATGTCGATACCCCACATGGAAAAAGGCCATGGAGATGAGAGAACGTTGAGTAGAGTCGGTGGCACATGGATCTTATCTGCGTAGATCTGGCACTTGTGACATCTCTTCACGTGTTTGTAACAGTCTGATTCCATTGTCAACCAATAGTATCCTGCTCTTAAGATCTTTTTGGACATTGCATGCCCATTTGAATGAGTTCCAAAGGACCCTTCATGCACTTCATGCATTAACATGTCTGCTTCGTGTCTGTCCACGCATCTGAGCAAAACCATGTCGAAATTTCTTTTGTATAGCACATCTCCGTTCAGGAAGAAACTGCCAGAAAGTCTCCTTAGAGTTTTCTTATCTTTGTTTGATGCCCCCAGCGGGTACTCTTGAGTTTGAAGGAAGCGCTTGATGTCGTGGAACCACGGTTTATCATCGATGACTGCTTCAGTTGCAAACACATAGGCGGGCCTTTCGAGGCGCGTGATTCTGACTGTAGGCATATCATTCCAGTGATTGACTTTAAACATGGAAGATAGAGTAGCCAAGGCGTCTGCCATTCGATTCTGATCTCGAGGTATATGATGCAATTCAACCTTGTTGAAGAAAGTCAACAGACGTCTTGCATAATCTCTGTAGGGAATCAAGCCAGGGTGGTAAGTTTCCCATTTGTCTTTGATTTGGTTGATCACAAGAGCTGAATCTCCATATATGTCTAGGATTTTGATCCTTAAGTCAATGGCTTCTTCGAGACCCATGATACAAGCTTCATATTCTGCGATGTTGTTGGTACAATCAAATAGCAATCTAGCGGAGAACGGGATATGAGTACCCTTGGGAGTGATGATTATTGCCCCAATTCCATTGCCAAAAGCGTTTACTGCTCCATCAAAAATTAGGCCCCATCTTGATCCAGGCTCAGGACCTTCTTCAGGTAACGGTTCGTCACAATCTTTCATCTTCAAGTATAAGACATCTTCATCAGGAAAGTCAAACTTGAGAGATTGATATTCATTAATTGGTTGATGCGCCAAATGATCGGCGAGAATGCTTCCTTTGACGGATTTTTGAGCACGGTATTCAATGTCATATTCGGATAATAGCATTTGCCACCGGGCAATCCTTCCTGTTAATGCAGGCTTTTCAAAGACGTACTTGATCGGATCCATTTTGGAGATTAACCAAGTAGTATTGTTGATCATGTATTGGCGGAGACGTTTTGAAGCCCAAGCCAAAGCACAACACGTTTTTTCGAGCATGGAGTAACGGGACTCACAGTCTGTGAATTTCTTACTCAAGTAATAGATGGCATGTTCTTTCTTACCGGTTTCATCTTGCTGTCCAAGCATACAACCCATGGATTCTTCCAACACAGTAAGGTACATGATTAATGGTCTTCCTTCAACCGGAGGAATCAATATTGGTGGTTCTAACAGGTATTCCTTGATACTGTCGAACGCTTTCTGGCAATCTTCAGTCCATACAACCCCTTGATCTTTGCGGAGAAGCTTGAAAATTGGCCCACAAGTAGCAGTCATTTGAGAGATGAATCTGGAGATATAGTTCAATCGTCCGAGAAATCCTCTTACTTGCTTTTCAGTCTTTGGTGCAGGCATCTCTTGAATAGCTCTGACTTTGTCGGGATCTACTTCAATACCTCTTTGGCTGACAATGAAACCCAAGAGTTTTCCAGATCTAACCCCAAAAGTACATTTGTTAGGATTCAAGCGAAGCTGATATTTCCTTAATCGTTGAAACAACTTCAAAAGGTATTCAATATGTTCTTCTTCTGTGCTGGACTTGGCTATCATGTCGTCCACATAAACTTCAATTTCTTTATGCATCATGTCATGAAAGAGAGTAGTCATTGCCCTTTGGTAAGTTGCGCCTGCATTCTTTAATCCAAACGGCATCACTTTGTAGCAAAAGGTACCCCATGGGGTGATGAAAGATGTCTTCTCCATGTCTTCAGGAGCCATCTTAATCTGATTATAACCGGAGAACCCGTCCATGAAGGAAAAGACGTTGAACTTAGCGGTGTTATCAACCAGCATGTCGATATGTGGTAATGGAAAGTCATCTTTTGGACTGGCCTTGTTCAAGTCACGGTAGTCAACACACATTCTGACTTTGCCATCTTTCTTCGGAACTGGCACTATGTTGGCCAACCATTGAGGATATTCAGAGGTGACAAGAAAACCTGCGTCGAGTTGCTTTTGAACTTCCACTTTGATCTTGTTAGCCATATCAGGGTGAGTCCTTCGCAATTTCTGCTTAACTGGCGGACATTCTGGCTTCAATGGCAAGTAATGCTGAACAATACTGGTATCCAACCCAGGCATGTCTTGGTAGGACCAGGCAAACACGTCAACATATTCTTTGAGAAGGTCTGTCAACTTACTCTTGATATCAGCATCAAGCAGCGATCCAATGGTCACTTCTTTTTTGTCTTCTTCAGAACCCAAGTTGATTTTCTCTAAAGGCTCTTTGTGAGGCAGAATGGCTCTTTCCTCGTGCTTAAGTAATCGAGAGATCTCGTCCGGGATCTCCTTTTCTTCCTCTTCTTCGGCTTCGAACACAGGAAACTCAAAGTTGGGAGAGGGCATAGGGTTATTGCATTCAATGGGTTTATCAATAGTAAATCTGCACATGTGATTTATATTTATTTCAGAAAGTTTATGAATGCAGGAGTGTATGCAGATTTTTTTTGAAAAAGTTTTTTTTATTATTTTTTTATTTTGGTTTTTTAGGATTACCATTTCCAGAAAAAGCAAAAATAAAGCATATAATGTAGGGAATTCAAAATGACACTTTATTTATGATTCATTTTTGAAACAAAGCCCTAAACACAAACTCATTTGCCTTGGGCAGGACAAAGAGGGAAACTTTTAAAACAAAGCCCTATACACAAAGTTATTTGGGCGGAACATTTAAAAGCAAAGCCCTATAAAACATCTCTCTGCTTTGGGCAAGGCAGGAGGTCAAAATAACAGCGAGGTGATTACTTTGAGCGGCGAACAACATTCGGAACGTCGACAGCTTTCCAGTAGCAACGAACTCCTCTGTGTATTATGTATTCAGGAAAATTCTCTTCAGAATTATCTCCAGTATTGACATTGACCGCTGGTCGAGCAGGATTTGAAGGTCCTGGTTTGTCACTCTTGTTCTTTGTAGAGTTGAAACGGTCTTCTCCTACTTCTTGAAGAGCATAAGACGAGTCACAATCTTCAGAATTTTCAGGATGTATTTCCCGGTCTCCAGGATGAAGAGACTCATTGTCAGCGACACTTTCTGAGTCAGTTGCGGGACCATCTTCCCCTTCATCTTCAAAAATGGCATTTATGTGATAATAACCATCTTCAGGATTATAAACCTTGGCAGATGCATTAAAGCTGAAACCTTCAGTAATTTCAGGCTGCTGAGAAAATTGACAGGGCTGATAAACCTCTTCTGGTTGACTATTATATTCAAAGGAATCTCCCCATCCAGTTGGTTGGATATCCTCAATCGCAATCTTGTAACTTTCAGGTGCAGTGTACTTCACCATATAATCAAATTTTCCACTTGGTTGTCCCAAGGTGTCCCAAATCTCTGCAGGAATAGGCTCAATTTCTTTGCCTTTGGGTTTCTCCGAAGGAGGATATGGTTCTTCCTGAGATATATATCCCGAGTCATTGAGATAACACTTCCATTCTTCTTCAGTATCAGGTAGACCTTCTTCGATGCATTCTTCAATAAGGACATTGACCTCTTGAGGAATTGGGTTAAGGAATCCTCCACTAATGAATGTTTCTTTGATCGGACGAAGGGTTTCATCCTTCTTGGTGCAGTTTGAGAATGTTGGTGAACATCCGAGACCTGCTCTAGTTTCATTCTTGGTCGGGATCACAACTTGCCCCCAGCCAGTGGTAGTTCCATCTTTCACTACTTTCACTGCCTCTTTGTAAGAAGAGATTGATGCTTTCTTCTTGGAAGATTCTTCTTCTAAAGAGAGACCTTGGAACTGAGTTCCTTCCACATCATCAGCACCAATGAAGGAGAAATTGGATAAATGGCTCACCATCAAGGCTTGTTCTCCACTTATTGTTACCAATTTTCCATTTGTTACAAACTTTAACTTTTGATGGAGCGTAGAAGTTACTGCCCCTGCTTCATGGATCCATGGTCGTCCTAACAGGCAGCTATAAGCAGCTTGAATGTCCATGACCTGGAAGGTGATTTGGAATGTATGTGGACCAATTGTCATGGGAAGGTTGACTTCGCCAATAACCGATTTTCGCGATCCATCAAATGCTTTGACAACTACACCACTGAACTTCATAGGCATTCCTTGGTAAGACAAGCGAGCAAGAGTCGTCTTTGGCATCACATTCAAGGAAGATCCGGTGTCTACCAACACATTGGACAAAGAGTCTGACTGACAGTTCATAGAAATGTGCAAAGCAAGATTGTGATTTTTACCCTCCTCGGGGAGTTCTTCATCACAGAAGCTTAAATTGTTGCAAGCTGTTATGTTAGCTATTATCCCATCAAAGTGATCAACAGTCACATCATGGTCTACAAAAGCTTGATCCAAGACCTTCATCAGGGCTTCCCTGTGTGCTTCTGAGTTTAAAAGCAATGAAAGTATTGAGATTTTTGAAGGAGTCTGCATAAGCTGATCCACAATCTTGTATTCACTTCTTTTGATAAGTTTCAAAATTTCATCGAAGTCAGGATTCACATTGGTTCCACTAGATTGACCAACATCAATGTTTGTATTACTGACAGGAGTTTCCTCAGGATTCCCCACTGGTGTATTGACAGGATTTTGCATGGTTGCAGGAGCAACAGGATGCTTTGGAGGTAGCGGAGTATACACACGTCCACTTCTTGTTACGCGACTCACATCAGCAATGTTTACAACAGATGAAAGAGTAGGTAAAGGAACTTCTTGTCCATCCTTTATCATTGTTGCATTGTAGTTGTATGGAACTGCCTTGTCAGAGTCATAAGGAACAGGTCCAGGTAGACAAATGATCAAAGGAGCAATAGGAACCTTCGGCTTGTTGTAAGTAACTTCCATGCGCTCAGGCATGTTGAAATGAGGAACGATGACGTTAACTGTAGGCATTTCCGAGTTGATATCTGAGACTAAAAGCTCATGCGGATAACATCCTATCATGTTAACTTCATTTTCATCCCTATTTCTGTAGATCTCAATAGTACCATTATCTAGCAAAACTTGGAGATCTCTTCTCACAATCGAACACCCGTGAGGATCCACACAACATATTCTACAGGAACCGTATTGATGCTGGCGAAAATTCGGCCCTCGACAAAGAGTGGCGTGCATTTGTACCAAATCTGCTCTTGAGAAGTTGATATTATAGACTCGGTATTGGCCAGGACATCCATATACCATGTTTACCACATGCCCTCCATGATTGGGCAGCGGATTTGCTTGCACATTAGGATTCAAATTTCAGAAAGAGAGGAGATTAGATCTAACCAACCTCTGAACTTCGTATTTCAAAGCTATGCAATGCTCAAGATCATGGCCAGGTGCTCCTTGATGATAAGGGCATGAGACCTCAGCTTTGTACCACCATGGGAGTTTCTCAGGTACTGGTGGTGGTGCTCTAGTTTGAACGAGACCTTTTTCAATCAAAGCAAGGTACAATTCTGTATAAGTCATTGGAATCGGATCAAACTGTGGAGCTCTTTGCACACGATTCTGATTGTTGTTAAGTTGTTGAGCCTGTTGTCGAGGCTGTTGTTGTTGAAACTGTGGAGTAAACCCCGGATTCGGTGCGGTATTAACGACTGGCGCGATAGCAGCTACCTGTCGTTGACGATTGACATTTCCTTTTGGCCTCCCTTGGGATACCATGTCAACATTTTGTTCTTTCTTCTTTGGGAAACCACTTCCGAACTTTTTGGTTCCACTTGAAGATCCACCTTCTTTAGTCAGACGTCCAGTTCGGACTCCTTCTTCTAGACGCATCCCCATGTTTACCATTTCGGTGAAATCACTTGGAGCACTAGCAATCATGCGTTCATAATAAAACGGACTGAGAGTATTCAAGAAGATCTTTGTCATCTCTTTCTCTTTTAACGGTGGATTAATCTGAGCAGCAGTTTCTCTCCATCGTTGGGCATATTCTTTGAAAGCTTCATGGTCTTTCTGAGCCATGGACCGAAGCTGATCTCTGTCCGGAGCCATGTCCGAGTTATACTTGTACTGTCGGACAAAAGCCTCACCTAGGTCATTGAATGTTCGAATATTAGTGCTATCCAAGCCTGTGTACCACTTCAGTGCGGCACCAGTCAAACTGTCTTGAAAGTAATGGATAAGCAACTGATGATTATCTGCATAAGTAGACATCTTTCTGGCATACATCACAAGATGGCTATGTGGACAAGAACTACCTTTGTACTTCTCAAAGTCTGGGACCTTGAATTTAGCAGGTATTTGCACACTGGGAACCAAACATAGCTCCTGGGCATTCTTTCCAAACAAATCTTTTCCACGGATAGCTTTAACTTCCAACTGCATCTTGTTAAACTGCTCTTGGAGATCTTCCACAAGGTTACGCTGATTTGTGCTATCACCCTGATCATGATAAACCTCATTGTCTCTGTAAGGAACAGTGTGAACCGTAGGGGTCGGAACTGTCATAGTGGGTTGAGAAAGTGCCATAGTGATTTGGGAAAAAGTTACCCCTGAATGTGGAATAAACGCCGAACCTTGTGCAGCAGGCGCTTCAGTTGTAGCTGTTTGAACTCCAGAGAAATTATGACGGAAACCTGTACCAAAGCTGAAAGGCGGGCCCCAACCTTCTGGCATGGAGAAAGATGGAATACCAAATGCAACTGTAGAAACTGGAGTAGTGACTTCAGATGTTACTGTTGCTTGACTGTTGGGTGGCAGCGGCTGATTCTGTGCGGCCATTAAGGAGTCAACCAGAGTAGTGAGACTTTCCAACTTTTCCTGAAGGGTGGTCACTGTACCACGAAGCTCAATATTCTCTTGTTCAGAGTGTTCCATTACTCTTCTTCTGCTTGAACGAGTATTGTATCTGTGATCTGATTGCGAGCGCGGTCGAGAAACTTTGAGACGCGACAGCTTGACGATCTATTGGAGAAAGATCCAAAAGATAAGACTCTATACAACAGACTCGATATGCAGAATGATGTATGCAAAAAGAAGTTTATGATTTTTCCAAATATTTTTAAAGATTATTTCCTTGCAAACATTTGAACACAAACAATTCTTTTATTCATTCATCTTTTTATTGCAATAATGGGAAATGTTACAACATTGGAGCGTAGCTCCTTACAAAAGCAAATAAAAAATAAAAATCTAAACAAATCCTAAGCATCTTCATCAGACGAAGAACCAAATGCATTGTGCAGCTTGAGCTTCATGATTTCTTTCCCATAGTGAGCTTTCAATTCGGCCTTTTCGGTCTTTAGCTTGTCAACAATATTCTTCCAATCGTCAGGAGTTGGAGCGTTGCTTGTCGAGGCTTCAAGATTTTTCTTGCTTTCTTTGATGTATCTTCTGATTGCGGCATCTTTCCGACGGATCTTCTCATCTTTGTTCATGAGCCATCCATCCTGATAATAGAGAGTTTCTTCATGTTCTTTCACTCTTTTCTTCAACTTTCTATTTTCCACATCAGTTCTTCGAAACTTTTCTTCCCAAGCGTCTTTTTCTATCCTCATCTTGGTCAAAGTGTCTTGGTATTCCTCCATATCGGGAATGTTGGGTCGTTGAGATACTGCAGGAAACATGGGTTTTTCATAAGCATAAGGCATTTGAAACTCTTTTGCTCTTTTCTTTACCCAGCAGGTGTAGGCATCCATGGCAATGCAATTTCTTTCCTCACCTTTTTCTTTCCATCGGACGTCGTACCAAGCTTTCACCATTCTCGCTTTCAACCTTTTAGGATTATCCCCTTCTCGGTAGAAGTAGCTTTCCACTGTAGGGCCAATGGGTTTAGTTGAATTTGCATACCCGAGTTGTCGTCGGGCTAGGACCGGGTTATAGTTAATTCCTCCTTGTGTACCAATGAGGGGTACGTTGGCGAATTCTCCACAACTTTCAATGGTTTCTGCACCGCAACGAGCCAAGGTATACCACTGAATATCATTATTAGTAAGAGACATAAGTCTTTGAGACCAACGTAAACCTTCTCGGTTTTCCGTGAAAATGGGAGACTTAGGTAAGTGTGAAACAATCCATTTGAACAACAGAGGTACACAACACACAATAATTCCACCACCTTGGTGATTCCTATGATGGACAGAGAAATACATGTCACCAAGCAGAGTCGGAACAGGATTTCCAATCAGAAAGATCTTTATGGCATTGATATCGACAAAGTTGTCGACATTGGGAAACAGAACCAACCCATAGATGAGCAAGGCTAGTATGGCTTCAAAAGCTATCATGCTACCAGTTTCGATGAAATCAAAGGCTTTCTTTATCAGGAAGTGTGAGGTTAAACCCGGGAGGTTTCCTTTGGTAGTCCAATTACTCTCTATTTCAGATTTCTTCAAGTGGGTACCTGCTGCAATGACTGGTGATTTAGGAATGGCTTCCAAACCATTGAAGGGTATTTTGTCAGACACAGGAATACCCAAAAGATTGGCATATTCTTCCAAGGTGGGTACCAACTGATAGTCTGGAAAGGTAAAACACCGGTAGACGGGATCATAAAACTGAACCAGAGTTTTGAGAAGTCCCTCATCAACATGAGTGTTCAAGATAGGCAAAAGCTTTCCATGGCTTTTCCTAAAATCAGAAGGATCTTGTACAAAAGATGCTAACTCTTTCAGTCTTTCCACCTTAGGCTCTTTGAAACCGTATCTCTTGGTATATCTTTTTTCCATAACTTAATCCTATAATGTTTGCAAAGAAAATTCTCTAATTTTTTTGGAAAAATCATGTTTTTTTGGAAAAAGATGGGTTTTTTAATGAATGTATGAATGCATGGATGCGTGGATGCCACATATTCAAACATGGTAAAGCAAACATGGTAGCGCAAACATGGTAACATGGTACTACAAACATGGTATACAGACATGGTAACACAAACATGGTAACGCATAGGTTCAAAAGTCCAGAGTCACGAGCATGAGGTCAGAGAACCAAAAATGGGATAGATCTAGTTAATCACCTGCATGACATGTTCTACTGATACGTCAGAGTCTACATTTTTCTTTCGGATATTACCGGCCTTCCACAATTAAACTCATGAGCCAGTAATATTCTCAAGAAAAACTCGTCTGAGTGTGGTTCTCCGCATGACAACTAATCCAAGTCTTCACCTGAATAGTTTCTGCACCACAACCTAATAAGGCCAGGATGGGTTGGGGTTCTACGGTCTCTCAGCTTCTACAGTTCAATGAAAGCAACAATGTCTTCGCAATTAACTCGCTAAACATATATTACAAACAAGGAACCTCCAATGAGCGGAAGGATTCTCACGTGCGCCTGCACATGACTATACCCTCCACCTAATTCTTATGTGTACTTAATCCGGGTTAGGATTTGTCCATAATGTATCACTTGTAACAGAACCACACAAGTAACAGAACCAAAGAACCAAACAAGTAACAAGAATAAAATAAAAACAAAATAAATAGAAATAACCCTTCCTTTGGAAACAATAAAAAGATGGTCCCCAGTGAAGTCGCCATTTTTCTGTCGCGGGCGAAAAATCGTTTTGTTCCTCTTTTTTGTGGATGAGACACCTGATGCCTTCTTTGGGCTCGAGTGCTCAAAAAAAAATGATTTTTCTTTTGTATCGACCAAACTTTTTATTATTTCCAAAAGAGGAAAAGGAAAAAAGCAGCAATAACCTAAAAGTGGGGGGAGAGATCTTTAGGTAAGAGGGTTGGTTATACGAAGGGAAGGTATTAGCACCCAACGTATCTATAGTACTCTATAGGTTTCTTTGCTTTGTTTTTCATTCCATGTTGTTGAGAGGTTTTTGTGAAATAGGTGGGACCTAAGGTGTTTGTTTGATTATGCTCGCAAAGATCATCGCGATCCTCTGCATACATATCCCTTAGAGGGAATCAGAGCATCTGTAGCTCGGGGTCTACGGGTGCTAAGGTTTGAATGGGTTTTTTTTGTTTTGTTTTGCTCGCCAAGGATCGACCTTGTGCCTACGTATTCTCAAAGGGATGTTGAGAAAGTCAAAGCAATCGTAGTTCCCACTTATGCTAGTGGAAGCAAAGGAAAATAGACAAATGTCGTTTAAATGCTAGATGTATCTAATCTATATCATCACATACATCTATTTGATTTTTGTTTGTTTGTTTAACCAGCCTTGTGGCAAAAAACTTTCAATGAAGTCAGCCTTGTGACAAAAAGTTTTGATTAATCAGCCAGCCTCGTGGCAAAAGTTTCAATGAAGTCAGCCTTGTGACAAAAACTTTGATTAATCATCCAGTACGGTGGTAAAACAGTTTGATTGATTAGCCAGCCTTGTGGCAAAAAAGTTTGATTTTGATTGATTGATTGTTTGTGATGATATATAAGAGATACTCCTAGCATAGAGATGAAAAATGTCTAATCTCCTAGGGTATTTGATTTGGATATTGGGGATGCTTATAAGAAGCCCGTGGGTCCTTGTACGAAGCCCAAGAGGAGGCTATCCGAGGGTCCTTGCATTGTAAGCCCAAGAGGAGGCTATGGGAGGGACAATCCAGGGTCCTTGCATTGTAAGCCCAAGAGGAGGCTATGGGAGGGACACTCGTTTGTACAAAGCCCAAGGGGAGGCATGGTATAGTTGGTCTGAGCTCTTAGAGCGATTTCACCGGGAAACCATACTCTATGTCCTAACCTAAACTAGTGGAGATTCTTTGCACGAAGCCCAATAGGAGGCTATGGGGAACCTAGTGTTGTACTAAGTTGAACAAGCATATATAACACAATCACAAGTATGGACAAGTACGAACAAATATGAACAAGTACATGAACAAGTATGAACAGTTATATGAACAGATATGAACAAGTATGAACAAGCACATATATATGACAAAGTGTGTGTATATAATGGAGTTTATGAAGGAAATATACCTGTAAGCATGCTCCATTTGTATATACAGGGCTCGGGACTCATACTCGGGGAGAGGCCCACTTGAGTTTATTCAAAGCTATGTAAACAGGTATTTACAAAGGGCTTGGGACTTATACCTACATGGAGGCCCATGGTATATTTTTGGGAAGATTTAAAGAAACCTTCATTTTTGGTTTGTATTTCAAAGTTAAAAAATCAAACTGATCGAGATATGTACAAAAGGCGTACAATGAAATACCTAATTTCATGTACTGGAGTGAGTATGTACAAAAGGGCTTGGGACTTATACCTACATGGAGGCCCATGGTATATTGAAAAGTTTTGTTTCTTTGGAGTTTTGTTGTTTTGGGAATGATTTGAAAATTGTTTGAAAAGATTTTTGTTTTGAAGTTTTATTGTTTTTTTAAGAAAAATGTTTTGAAAATTGTAAGAAAAGAAATGAAATGGGACTTACACTCTCTAATATTCGAGAGGCCCCACTTCGTTTTGAAAATCAATTGATCAATTAAAAAGATTTAATCAAAAAGAAGTGGTTTATCGTTTTGAAAAAGAATCGCGATCGCTCGTCTTAAAACGATTTGAATTTGACAAAAGTCAACTTAATTAAGTTAAAACAAGTTTTAATGCTTAATTAAGACCTAAATGATTAGGGTTTGATCACAAAAAATATTTACAAGTGATTAGGTTTGAAAATTAAATGAAAACAATATTTAAAGTAATTAAAAACACTTAAAAACATGTCATTTTAAACCTATTTAAAAATGTATTAAATAAATCTTTTTTGATGATTTTTTTTGGTATTCATAAAATATGTATATTAAATGAGAAGTGTGCAAAAAATGAATAAAAAATGAGTTAATTTGATTGGTTAAATTAATGGATGAAGTTGTAAAAAAAATGAAGAGAAATAGTGATAAAAAAGAAGGGTTTGGTCCCATAGGGACTTGAACTCGTGACCCTGAGGTCACTACTCAAAACAAAAGCCAACTGAGCCACGCTTGTGGCTTGTAATATACACGCGTTGAATTAATTATATTTTAAATCAATTTCCAGAAATCCTTTGAACCAAAAACGCGCCAAGAACAACCCTCCAACTGAAATTTGAAAATCTCTAAAACTGTGTTGTTTTGATCAAGCAAAGGGTCTATCTCACTCGGTTTTTCACAAGGAACATGATGGTGATCTCAGAATTCATTTATTTTTGCTCTAAAGGGGTCAATTTTCGCATGAACATGAAGAACCCTAGAACTGAAATTCAATGTGAAATCGTGTATGTGCAAGTTATGATGCAATTGATTGAGGGTTAATGATCCTCATAGGTGCAGAAACAAGATGGTATGCTCACATTTCATTTATGATGCGTGGAAGTATGAATTTGAAGTTCATGAGCACTTACCTTAAAAACGGCACAACTGAGAATCGAATTCTTGCTTGGAGGTGTTACAGAAGTTGTTTGATGATCTGGATAGCTTCAATGAACCTTATGGAAGGTGTCTGGATGCTTGGAACCATCTGAATTCATCTGGGCATGGCCATGGTACCCGATCTGCATAAGCTTCAAGAGTGAATCGAATTTGATGATTCTGAGGTTATTGGCTATATGTGATGGATTGGATAGTTCATATGTGATATATGGATGATGTTAGAAGTGGTAGTTTGGACAGAATTGAGCCTGAACAAAAAATGGCATGATAAGTCTCATGTTATGCATATTTGGAGGTGAGATGATGATTTTGAGTTTTCAGGTGTTTTGGGGTGTATGAGTGATTCAGACACATCATATATGACATTTAGAAGTTGTGGGAAGCATCACTTTGTTCAGAACTTGCAAGGTTTGGAGGTTGAGTTTTCTACCTCACTTTGAAACACATGACTTGTAATTCAAGAAAGAAGAGAGAAAACCTATAATTGTGAGGTTTTGGTGTGATTTGCAATGAAGTTTGGACCTCTATTTATAGGCCAAGAGTTCTGAATGCAGAGCTTTGCAACTTGCTTCAAAGTTTGGTGATTTGGCATTTGGAGATAAAGTGGAATCTTCACATTAAATGCAAATGGTTAAAGTAACTAAACCATGGTTATTTTTCTAAGCTTCTTATCTCTTTCCATTCTGATCTCAAATCAGAAAATATCTATCAATTATTGCATTGGTGTGTCATCACTTGGATCATTGGCCATGTAGTATAGAAACTTAGTGAAAATGGCTTGAAATTTCATGCTTAAAGACCTCTAATGTCAAAATTCAAAACCATAGCTATGCTCCATATTTTTTCATGCTCTTTGACATTTTGGAAAGCTCATATTACACACTTCAAAACCCTAGTTGAAAGTTTCTTCAAGATCCTTAAGGAAGTGGGTGAAAAAGATCCATGAACTTTGAAGAAAATGAAGTTTCAAGTGAAACTTTCAAAAGATGTCAACTTTGAAGCTCCATATCTCTTAAATGGTTGATCTTATGGAAAAAATTTATATGTGTCAAAGTTGTTTATTGGATCAAAATCTACAACTTTCATGTTGGAAGTTTTTTTCAGTTTGTAGGTGAAATTTGGAGAAATTCCCTTTCAAAGTTTGGAAAAAACCATGAAAAACACTTAGAAATTTTTCTAAGTATGAAAAGTCAAACTTTTGACTTTTTGATTCTTGATTGATTTTCTTGATTTTTCTTGATCAAATGACTTCATATATCATATATTGATGATTCAAAACTTCAAAAGTCATGGTTGACCAAAATTCCCCAAAAGTCAATGGTGATCCTGTACAGTTGACTTTTTCGGACGAATCGCGTTTCTGGAGATTTCAAATGAAACAGGCTATCCTCACCAAATGGATGGTATGAATGGATCATATTGAGGCATTAGAGGATATTGAGCCATGGTTTGAGTTGTGGCACCATGTCCTGATTAAAAGGCAGTTGTTCAGTGAATTAGGTCAAAAACCCTAATTGTCGACCTGATGAAATTGATGACTGTGGATCTTGAATTGAGATGTAATTTCCATTGGATATTGTCATAGGGATTATTTGAGGATGATTGAAACCTTTGATTGACTTCCTGGGGATTTTTAGGGTTTCCCAAATGTGATCCCTGATTTTAGTCCCTGATAGTTCAAAACCCTAATCTGATGATTTGTCTGATCAATCTTTGTGTAGGAGATGTTATGAGCCAATGGATTAGGTCAAAATGATGCACTTGAGGTCTTGATATCATGTCCCAAGCCATTAGGTCAAATTCTGAGCAAAAGTCAGGAGTGTGCTGTCTTCAGTCAGAACCCTAATTTGGTTGATTCAGAGCTTTTGAGCTGGTTGAAATGAATCTCTGAGGACCAAAGGTTGATTGTTGATGAAGATGATTCATTTGAAATGAAGGGAGAACAAAACCCTAATTGATTGTTACTTGTATTGATGAGTGATTTCCTGATCAAATCCTGCTGAGTCACAAGTAACAAACACAGGCTATGCAATTTGTTAGAGATGCAAATGATGCATATGCAAATGATATGAGGTGGTATCTTAGGTCAAAAATTGGGGTATGACAGGTAGAGTAGTAAAAATATCTCTTTATAGAGATAAGCTATGTCTATCTACTGTTATGAAAGATTTGACTTTAGCTGGCTTGTATGAGGCCCAAGCTTGAGGCTTTTTGATTGATTTATTAATGTATTATTTGACTCTGGGAGATGGCTCCACTGGGGGTTAATTACAAGATATTTTTGTGTTCTGTACAAAGCCCAGAATTGAGGCTGACTCTATTTGGAGAGTGTTTATTTGATGGATTTATTTGGTGTTCTGTACAAAGCCCAGAATTGAGGCTGACTCTACTTAGGAAGACTCTATTTGTGTGCCTTGTACAAAGCCCAAGGTTGTGGCTGACTGCTGAGGAAATTGGTTTTTTTAGATTATGACTCTATTTCTGTGTGCCTTGTACAAAGCCCAAGGTTGTGGCTGACTTTAGTTAGGGAAAACATTATTTTCTGCCTTGTACAAAGCCCAAGGTTGTGGCGGACTCTTTTTTAAATGAATTGAGTATGGATGACTCTTATGGGGAAAGATCCTAAGTGTTAGGAATCTTTGACACATGAAAATATGGTTTATATGCCTTGTACAAAGCCCAAGGTTGTGGCTACTGAGTGATGAAGAACTCACTGGGGAGACTCTATTATCTGCCTTGTACAATGCCCAAGGTTGAGGCTGACTCTTGACAGGGGAGTTTTATTGTTTGGTGCCTTGTATGAAGCCCAAGGTTGAGGCTAACTGTTTTTGTTGATTTTGACTCTACTGGAGAGATTTTATTAAAAAAAGACTGTTTTCTTTGGAAGCTAAACCTTTCCAGGGATTTTGACTCAGTTGGTGAATTGTTTGTGAAAGATTGACTTTATCATGTTTTTTTGTTTTGGAGGCTGACCCTTTCCAGGGGTTTTTGACTCTTTTGGGGAAATTATCTCCTAAGAGAAATGAACCTTTATTTTATTTATTAACTGATTTTTTTGGAGGCTAACCCTTTCCAGGGGTTTTGTAAGAATAAAAGAATGTGTTGGAGGCTAACCCTTTCCAGGGATTTTTATTGAAATGATTGATTGATTTTGGAGGCTAACCCTTTCCAGGGATTTTTATTGAAATGATTGATTTGGGTAGCACTCCATTAATTATTAAAGGATGAAAGGATTGGCAGAAAGATTATCTAGTGGAGACTTCTTGTTTAAAGCCCAAGATGAAGGCTGACTCAATGCTGAGGATGACCAAAACATGGATCCTAGACTATACTAAGGAAGATTGATGAAGATAAGGGTGACAGAGACTGTCCATGTCTCTCATTCCAAAAGGTGTACTCAATGTAAAATTGAGACAAACTTAGCTTGTTTAAAGTCTGGTTTAAATTGGAAGAAACTCACCAGGGTAGGCTAAAAGGTGACTAAAGACCTGTTCCTATGTTTATAAGAAACCTGATGGGTCCTTGTATACAAGCTCAAGAGGAAGCTGGAAATGCTTTTAAGAAGCCTGTGGGTCCTTGTACAAAGCCCAAGAGGAGGCTAATCGAGGGTCCTTGTTATAGCACAAGAGAAAGCTATGTGGTTTTGAACTTATTTTGGCTCTAAGCAAATGAGGTAAGAGGTTTCACCGGGAATAATTCCTCTTTGGGTGGATGTGTCCTATTATTTTTGGATTCTAAGGTTTTTGCCAAGATGTTTCACCGGGAATAATTCATCTTGGTGGTTTGAACTACAGATCTCTAATTAGGAAAGAGCCTTCACCGGGAAGACATTCTCAATCCTAGGTCATATTCCTATAATATATATATAGTTTAACTGTCCTAGGGTTTACACTCAAACGTAGTTCTAAACTAATATATATGCACAGTTTATATTTGACAGTAATTTAAATAAAGACTGTAAATTGAAAGCCTGTAAAGCCTAACCTGGATGGAGTGGAGGCCTTTGAAGGAGTATGTACAGAGCCTCAACAGTATTTTTGTTGTTTTGTTGATAACAGTTGAATATATATGATGAACAGTTAATGGTTTTTGAAAACAGAAGAAGTGAAGATGGACAAAGGTCACATAGGTATCTGAAGAGTTTCACCGGGAATAATGCCCTTCAAATACCAGAAGAATGTTTTGAAAACAGAAAGAAGATTTTGAAAATACAGTTTTGAAAACAAGCTAAGAAGAGAAGGTTTTTGGGACTTACACTCTATTAGAGGCCCAGTACTTTACAGTACTGGTGTAAAAGCAATTGAAAATGATTTGGAATGATACAAGGTTTTGTTGTTTGAAAACCTTAATCATTTGATTTAATCAGAGATTTAAAACAGTTTTGAGATTTGACAAAAGTCAACTTAATTAAAGTAAAAATAAAGATTTTTACTTAATTAAGACCTAAACAAATAGGGTTTTATCATAAACTTTATTTACAAAATGATTAGGTTAAAACAAAGTGAAAATATGTATTAAAGCATTTAAGAATACAACTAAAAACATACTATTTTAAACCTAATAAAAATATATGAAATAAATAATGTTTTTATGATTTTTTTGATTATTCATAAAATAGATATGTTAAATAAAAAGTGTGTGAAAAATGAAGTGAAAATGAATTAGTTTGATAGGTTAAATAAATATGTGAAGTTGTGAAGAAAAATGAAAGAAATTAGTGTTAAAAAATAAGTTTTGGCCCTTGGAGGGTTTGAACCCACGCCCTTGAGGTCACTGCCTCAAAACTATACCACTGGGCCAAGGCGCGCTCGGTGTTAGTGACTTGCCTTCATTTGGTTATGTTTCAAAACAAGTTGTAAATCTTTGAAAAATAAAAGAATCAAAAAGTCTGGGGCGAGGGGGATTCGAACCCCAGACTTTGGGCATGAGGAGACTAAGAGCGCATGTGTGGCCACTGGGGCAAGTTGTTCATTCGTTAATAAAACAACTATCACTCAAAATAAAATAAACTCTGCCCTGAGAATTCAAAAATGGCGCGCTTCACCATCTTCGTCTTCAACCTCAAGCTCCATCAATTTTGAATTTCTGAACTCTCTCAACTCTCAACCATTTGCAACGATGTAAACATGAAACTTGCTCTAAATTCACTCACGATTCTAAATATGTAACTAACATGGATTAATATTAACTACATCTAACTAATTTACCAGAAATCGTGAAGAACCCTAAAATTTCAAAATCAAATTAAATGACTATACTGAAAGATAAATGAATGATGATAGAGGGTTTTCAATCCTCTGATGATGCTGAACAAGATAGAATCGAGCTATTTCACAAAGAGTACTTAAATAAGAGAAGTGAGGTTCAGAAACTTACCTCTGAAAATGGAGGTCGTGAGGATGATTGAGAGCACCTGGGCTTGAATGAATGATCTCAATAGCTTCCCTGAGACTCAATGATGCTAACTGGATGCTTATTGTAGCCTGAATCCTTCTGAATTGTTCTATGGACCTCCCTCGATTTGAGCTTCAAGTGGACATGGAGGTTGTTGAATCCTGAGTTACAGATGAGCTGCAGCCATCTGGTTAGCTTCACTATGACCTGAGGAGTGAGTCTGGATGATTGGCTTGGCTTGAAACCTCCTGAATCACTCCATGGACCTCCAACTGCAAATGCTCCAAAGTGAGAGCAACAATGGTGTTCCTCCACTTACAGAAGTGATCCAGGTGCTTGGATCACCTCAAATGACCTCCCTTGAGATGTTAGAATGCTCACTTCTCAAAGATAAGCTCTGGTTTGAAGAAAACGATTCTTCTTGCCAAAGAACTTTGAAAAACAATGAACATGAGAAGAGAAAGAGAAAGCAAGGAATATGGTTGCTTTGGTGTGTTTTTTGAATGAGAATGAGGCCTCTATTTATAGGCAAATGTCTCAGTACTGATTGGGAGAGTGAGCTTGCTTAGTGAAGCAAGTTTGGTTTCTTAGCCATGAAGAAATTTCAAAGAATATCCAAGTGTGATCATTGCATTTTCGAGCCACCTCCCCTATCCATTGATTCTATCTGATCTTAGGGGACAATTCAGATGCAAAGTGAGCTCTAATTGGTTGGTGAGAAGATTCCTTGGGTGATTCATCAATTTGCCATAAATTCACAAATGTAATCATTACATAATCACATGTTCTTGTTTTAGGAATCTTCTTCAATCATCATGGCATGGTGAAAATGAATGCATGGTATTATTTCAGACATGTTATGGGTCGTGTAGCATCCATAAGAGAGATTATTTGCACAAAATTTGCAAAGTCCAATTTGCACATGACCTATAATTTTACTCCATGAGGCCAACTTTGAACAAGCATAACTCTTAGCTCAAATTGAATTTTGAGAAGGTTGAACACAATTTGGAAAGCCCTAAACATCTCCTTCAAATCATTAGTTTATGTCTTCTTCAGAATCATTTGGGAAATTTTTGAAAAATGAGCCCAAAGTTGGATGAAAACTAGGTTAAAACACTTAGAAAATTTTCTAAGTGTTTATGACCTAAACTTCAAAATTTCCAAAACTTCATAAATGGTTGATCTTTTGAAAAAAGTTCCCTTGAAAGATGTTGTTTTATTTTGCAAGATCTACAACTTTCATGTTGGAAGTTTTTTGAGTTGTGTAGGTGAAATTTTGAGTTCTTACCATGCCTTCAAAAACCCTAATTCCCGACTTTTCGCTCCTTGATGAATTTCTTTGAATTTCTTTGGCCAAATGACTTTGACATCCATATATTGATGTTATTGATCTTTGAAAGTCATTTTTTGACCAAAAACCTTAAAAGTCAAATGATGATCCTTCACAGTTGACTTTTTCCTGACAAAGTGAATTTTTGGGCCTTTGTGTAGAAACAAGATCTTCTCCTCAAATGAATGATATAAATGGATTATATTGAGGTAGTAGAGATTCTTGAATCATGTCTTGAGTTTTGGATTCATGCCCTGATTAAAAAGTCAACCATCTTGGTGAATTAGGTCAAAACCCTAATTTGTCGATCATGTGAAAATAATGACTGTAGACTTTGAATTGAAGTGTGATGTCCAGTAGATCTTGTCATATGAGTTATTTGAAGATGATTGATGTCTTTGAATGACCCTCTGAGGTTTTTTAGGGTTTCCCAAATGTGATTCCTGATTTCAGTCCTTGATAGGCTCAAAACCCTAGTCTGGTGATCTGAGTAACCCTGTACTCAGATGACTGGATGTCTAATCAATCATAGATGAGAAAAATGAAGTTCTTGAGCCCCATGATTGTATTAGAGACTAATCTTTGTATTGATTGATCCTTTGCCTGAGCTTTCTTGTTTTTGAGCATCCTCGATTAGATACCAGATGGAGGAATGACTGCTCTGGGTACTTGTCTTGTCCTGATGAAAATCCTGAAGATATGTCATCTCAGGGGGGTCAAAAATTAGGGTATGACAGATGCCCCTATTTAAGTTTCTTTTATCCGGAGGGAGAGAGATTGATATCTCGATCTCTCCTGCGTAAAAGAGACTTAAATATTAAAGAATGCCCGAATTTTGGGCACTCCTGAGATGATAAAATCTTTGTATGACTTGATCCCATTGTCGCATTCGGCGGGGGATGAGGAGATAAACTCCTGTAGAAATACTTGATGTGGATTCTGGTGAATGGATGGCGATGTAGGATGCGCAATCCATCTTCTTTAACTAAGTGTTGATACTTAGAGAAAGGTAAACAACTTCCCCTCGTCTCGGATGTCTATATCTCGAAACTAGTTTTAGTTGTGTTTGGACAATATCTCAGATAAAGAGAAAATTTCCAAAGGTTTGTTTCCTCATCAAACTTCTCACCAGCACTTGGAGATGAGATGCCATTTGACGGCTGTAGAGAAACTTCAAAGGTTTGTTTCCTCATCAAACTTCTTACCATCGCTTGGAGGTAAGATGCCATTTGACGGCTGTAGAGAAACTTCAAAGGTTTGTTTCCTCGTCAAACTTCTTACCAGCGCTTGGAGGTAAGATGCCATTTGACGGCTGTAGAGAAACTTCAAAGGTTTGTTTCCTCGTCAAACTTCTTACCATCGCTTGGAGGTAAGATGCCATTTGACGGCTGTAGAGAAACTTCACCATCTTCCCTTTTGACTTGACGTCTTTGAAAGATTGTCATATGGGCCCGCGCTCTTTTGAGGGGCTAATGACTTTGTTTGAAGGCGGACGAACTGTTTTCGGGGTGAAAACTGCCATTCGTCGATTGATGCCTGGGGAATCCACAAACTGTTTCCCTAAGAGGAAAACTGCCATTCATCGACTCCGTGGGGAACTAAACATCCCAGAAACAGACAAACTGTTTGAAGAAACTGCCATTTGTCGATCTCTTGAGTATTTAACAGACAAACTGTCTTTTCTTGGGAAAAGACTGCCATTTGCCAATTGCTAGGGGAACAAACTGTCTTCTACTGGGAGAGACTGCCATTTGTTGACCCTGTTGGAGGAAAGTGAGCAAACTGTCTTCTGCTGAAAGAGACTGCCATCTGCTGACTGCTTGGGGAATCTTTAAATGAAACAAACCGTCTTCACGAAGAAGGCTGTCATTCGTTACTTTTGCTTGAAAAAGTAAGTGAACTGTCTTCTGCTGAAAGAGACTGCCATTCACTGACTCCGTTGGGTATTTAACAGACAAACTATCTTTTCTTTTTGGGAAAGACTGCCATTTGTCGACTCCGCTGGTGATCATGAACTATCTTCTGGATGAAGACCATCATTCACTGATTCCGCTGGAGAATCATTTGTCAATCTGCTGGGAGATTCTTGGCTGGGGAATTCCAAAAGGGAACAAACTATCTCTTTGGGGAAGAGACTACCATTTGTTGTCTTGCTTAGGGAGATCCCTCTGCATGGATTGTTGTCTTGAAGGAAAAAGTTTCTCCAGAACTTGCAGGGGAAACTTGAGTTCATGCCCCAATGACTCAGGCATTCACATGATCAAAGTCTGACTTGACTATGAAATTTGTAATGTATGCATGAATATTATGACAAATAAAATGCAAAGTGAATGTGAATAGAATTGCCGCGGATGTAAAAATCCTATGATACGATTGAAATTCTTGTGGATCAGAAGATGTCCTCTTCTTGTAGTACGAACTATGTTGGGAATATCTGGTTTATCAGTTGTCCGCTGTCCGAAGTGAGTAATATGAATTAAAGTAAAGATCCGTCATCGGGAGATGTTCGCAAAGCGATCTCATGGGGAAATCTTGGTTCCCGGAGTCTCAACCGTTTTCGGAGCAACTGTTTGCATTCTTCCTATTGTTTGTAAACCTCAGAAAGAAATTTCACCTTTATTTTTGCAAGTAAATTCATTTTATTTTATGAAAACATTTGTTTCAAGAAAAAATGACTGTTTAAACTTAAAATGCATTTCAAGAAACTGAATAAGACTAGATTGCAAAGGAAAGCACAAGGCTCAAATTATTATATATGGAATGGTAATCAGCCAAATGCTTGATTCCATGGAGTATTTACAAAGTTGGAAATTGGTAATTTTCGGGAAAAGGGCTACGATGAAACGTGACGACCGTTATCTTTCCCTTCCACTCCGAGTTGCGCTGTATCCGTGCTTCGTAGAAGATGACCTATCGCTGATGAACACTCCGCTATGGATTTTGAATGATCAAGTTTGTCCTGAGCACAGTTACTTGCCATATATCCCTAATTTTTGCGTAAACTACCCCTTTCGGGTTTTAAGTCTACCGGGATTGATTATTATTTTTTATGTCTCTAACTTTTGCCTGAATCGCCCTTTCGGGTTTTCGATTCACCGAGACGCTCTTTTTTGCCTAAGCCGCTCTTTGCGAGTTTTCAACTTAGCGAGCTGTTCTTTTGTTTATTTAGGCGAAGTATTTCTTGACTGCGTCGACGTTCACAGGACGGGTGAATTCTTCTCCATCCATAGTCGTGAGTATTAAGGCTCCTCCTGAGAAAGCTCTCTTGACCACGTAGGGGCCGTCATAATTGGGAGTCCATTTCCCTCTCGAATCTGTGAGAAAAGATTGAATCTTTTTGAGTACAAGGTCGCCTTCTTTGATTGTGCGAGGTCGGACCTTTTTGTCGAAAGCTTTCTTCATTCTTTGTTGATATAGCTGACCGTGGCATAAAGCTGTCATGCGCTTTTCTTCGATTAAGTTCAATTAATCGAATCTGCTTTGACACCACTCGGCTTCTGTTAATTTTGCTTCCATCAAGACTCTCATTGATGGAATCTCAACCTCTATTGGTAGGACTGCCTCCATGCCATATACAAGGGAGAAAGGAGTTGCTCCAGTCGAAGTACGTACAGATGTACGGTAACCATGAAGAGCATACGGGAGCATTTCATGCCAATCCTTGTAAGTGATGACCATCTTCTGAATGATTTTCTTGATGTTTTTGTTAGCCGCTTCTACAGCTCCATTCATCTTTGGCCTGTAAGGAGATGAGTTGTGATGTTCAATTTTGAATTCTTCACAAAGCTCCTTCATCATTTTGTTATTCAAATTTGACCCATTGTCAGTGATTATCTTGCTAGGAATGCCGTAGCGACAGATGATGTGATTCTTGATAAACCTGACGACAACTTGTCTTGTAACGTTTGCATATGAAGCTGCTTCAACCCATTTGGTGAAATAGTCTATAGCTACCAAGATGAAGCGATGTCCGTTGGACGCTTTTGGCTCGATCATTCCAATCATGTCGATTCCCCACATGGAGAAAGGCCAAGGGGAAGAGAGTATGTTGAGAAGAGATGGTGGCACATGAATTCTATCGGCGTAGATCTGACATTTGTGACATCTCTTTGCGTACTGGTAGCAATCTGACTCCATTGTCAGCCAATAATATCCTGCTCTCAGTATTTTCCTTGTCATAGTATGTCCATTGGTGTGAGTACCAAAGGAACCTTCATGTATTTCTCTCATGAGTATTTCTGCTTCTTTTCTGTCAACGCATCTGAGCAGAACCATGTCGAAGTTTCTCTTGTACAGAACATCTTCATTCAGGAAGAATCGACAAGCTAACTTTCTCAAAGTCTTTCTATCTTTCTTTGACGCCCCAAGAGGGTACTCTTGCTTTTGAAGGAAGTTCTTGATGTCGTGATACCACGGTTTGTCGTCGATGATTGCTTCTACGGTGAAAACATGAGCGGGCCTATCCAGGCGCATAACATCGATCTGAGGAATGTCATTCCAATGATTTATCCTAATTATGGAAGAGAGTGTGGCTAATGCATCAGCCAAGTTGTTTTCTTCACGAGGTATGTGATGAAAATCTACCCTGTCGAAGAATGGTAACAATCTTCTCGCGTAG